>NC_080798.1:10758244-10834295 GCF_028018385.1 Neofelis nebulosa
AGTAGTGTTAGTTACATTCACGCTTCCCTGCAACAGTCTCCAGGAGTGTTTTCATCTTGCAAAACTGAATCTCTGTATCCGCTCAACGCCTCCCCAGTCCCTGGCATAGGTGTGTGTCCCGGTGGTGAAACTGGGATTTGAACCCAGGTAGAGTGTAGTATGCGAGTAAATGAATGAAGGCAGGCAAGATGAAGCCTTGCAGCCGGGAGGACTGTGAGAAACCCAGGACCCTACAGCCTCCGCTGCCCCGGCTCAATCTTCCGCCTCCCCCTGCTGCCTGCAGCTTCGGCCACCTTCGAGGACTTCCAGATCCGCCCCCACGCCCTCACCGTTCACTCCTACCGAGCGCCTGCCTTCTGCGATCACTGCGGGGAGATGCTCTTCGGCCTTGTGCGCCAGGGCCTCAAGTGTGATGGTGAGGGGAGTGGGGCTGGAGGCGGGGCCAAGGGGTAGGGGGCGGGCAGGAGGGTGGGGCTGGGGTGGGGTTCAGGTGTAGGAGGCGGGGCTCGGGGGGCCGAGGCAAGGGCCGGGAGGCACCGCATGGGGGAGGAACAGGAGGTGGGGTGGGAGGCGGGGCTTGGGCGAGGGGCGGGGTCTGGGGTGGGGCTCAGCTCCGGAGGAGGAGCCTGAGAGGTGGAGCTCCGAGGGAGAGGTAAAAGGGGGAGGAGCGTGGGAGAGGAAAAGAGGAATGTGCGCGGGAGGGGGGAAGAAGGCGGAGCCTGCAACTGGGATCGACCAGAGAAACCGCCAGTAGGAGGTACATATTAAGGGATATTTGGAAGGAATTCCTGTAAGGGAATTGTAAGCCCCTGTCAGGGGGAGGCTGGCTAAGCAACTCTGAAATCCATAGGGCAGCACTGGCAGAATTTCTTCATCTGAGAGATCTCACTTCTGCTTTTCAAACCTTTCTACGGAGGGAAACGGGCCCACCCAGCCTAACTAGGACACTCTCCCTCACTTCAAGTCATCCGATTGCCGACTTGATTCACATCCACCCAACACCTTTACCAGGAGTCCCTACATTCGTGTCGGAATTACCGAGGATGCTAACCTAGCCAATTTGACACAGGCACCTGACCATCAGAGTCCAGTCCTTATTGACTTGGCACCTCAGTGGGCCAGGGCTGTCATAACCAAATACCACAGGCCGACTGGCTTAAACAACACGTATTTATAACTCAGAGTTCCAGAGGCAGGGAAGTTTAAGATCAAGCTTCGGACAGGGTTTGGTGCCTGGTGAGGACCTTTTCCTGGCTTGCAGATGGCTGCTATCTTGCCGTGTGCTCACATGGTGTGTGGAGAGACAACAACTTCTGAAAGGTCTTCCTTTTATAGAAGACCCCAATTGCGTCGGATCAGGGCCCCACCTTTATGGCCTCATTTAATGTTAGTTATCTCCTTAAAGGCCCATCTCCAAATACAGTCACATTGCGGGTTAGGGCATCATCCTATGAGATTGGAGGGGTGGACACATGTTCAGTCTACAACAAGCACCCATGCACATGTCTTTGATTTTATCATACTTAAAAAAAATAAATAAATAAAGGAACACACAGTGTTCCTTTAGCCCAAATGTCTCAAGGTTAAGCCCGAGTGCCAAGTTCCACGGGTCCACTCTTCCTATCTTTGATGCTTCTGAGGGAGAGCGTTGAGATCTCACCCCGCCTGCAGAGGAAGGTCACACACCCGCCTTGACTCTACACACAGCAGCGGAAGACCATCCGTTGTTCGAAGACCGTCTGCCCCGCCATTTTTGTTCAACGTGAGCCTCTATTAGAGGCATGTTTTCCGATATTCCGTCATCCAAGGATCTCCAGCTTTGCGGCTGTCATGCTCAAATGGAAATCTAGAGTCTGGAACACCAGATGACCTACAGAATGGACCAGAGTTGTTACCGTGCAGCTCTAAATAGACTTGTGGCGTTTAAGGACTCTTCGGATCAGAGCCATATCAGGCCTGCGGAAAACCGATTCCGTGCGTTCAGAGCTGCTGTCAAAATTGCTCTCAGGCACACACCGTATCCAACCCTTTTTTTTTTTTTTTAAGCTTTTTTATTTATTTTGAGGACACCATATCCAACTCTTGATGTCCTGGCATCTGGAAGGTTTCTTCAACGTTTATTTTTGAGAGAGAGTGCCCACGCGGGCACTCACACACACAGTCGTGTGTGGGGAAGGAGAGAGAGAATCCCAATCGACGCGGGGCTCGATCCCACAAACCACGAGATCAGCTCAGCTACTGGCCTAGAAGGTTCTGGGCCAGGTAAAGAACCAGGAGCAGGTGAGGCGCTCCTGTCAGACTTGACACCTTCCGCTGAGGGTTTGACTCTACCTCGACACTCACACACGGAATCACGGATGAAACTCTGAAATTCCCATGAAGGACATGAGTGAATAAAGGTCAACGCTGGAAAGGGTTTCCCTGTGCACAACGGCCATTTGCCATCCTGAAGCTTTTCTGGTAGCACCACCTTTGGGAAAGCCCATGACCGCCGGGCTGCCAGAAGACAGGCTTCACGAAGCATTCCCCAAGGAGCTTCCAAAGGCGGGAGGAACATTCTCCACTCCAGAACAGAGCGCCGTCTTGGAATCATTTGGAGTCACTGGAGGTGTACTAGAGTAAGACTTCAGGAAGCCTCTTAGGAAAACAAGCTGAGTCTGTCCAGGCTTTCATGGACGAGGATTTTTATTTATTTATTTTTATTAAATTTTTTTTTCTTTGAGAGAGAGTCGGGGGGGGGGGGAGGGGCAGAGGGAGAGACACAGAATCCGGATCAGGCTCCAGGCTCTGGGCTATCAGCCCAGAGCCCCCCCCCCCCCCCCCCCACCTCGGGGCTTGAACCCATGAACCTCCAGAACCTCCAGATCACGACCTGAGCCGAAGCCCCGAGCTTAACGGACCTGAGCCCCCCAGGCCCTCCTGCTGTTCAGTCTTCTGCTTCCTTATCCTGTAATTTACATCCAATACACTGTAACTTACATCCAATATCGTGCTTGCTCTGGCAACGAGCATCTGCCAATTGGAGCGATACGGAGACGAGGAGCATGGTCCCCGCGCGAGGATGACAGGCACATTCGTAAACGTTCCGTATGAAAAAAGGGATGAGGGGATAGAAGGAAGAGAACAAAATATTGGCATCCGCATATGTCGGAACAAGGAAGACACAGTCCTTGCTCGTGCACTCTTCGTTTGTGCCGCTGGTCACGTGGTTGTGGCTCCCTTCTTCCACGACCCAATCCACATGCCCTGGGCCCTCAGCGAGCACCTCACCCGCTCCCGGTTCTTTGCCTGGTCCAGAACCTTCTAGGCCAGTAGCAGTTCCACCTGAATTGAGTCCTTGTAACTTTTCATTGGCTTTAATGGCACTACCAGGGGGCCCTCCGGAGAGATCTACTGTATCTCCGATCCACGGAAAAGGAAAGCGGGGGGGGGGGGGGGGGGGGGGGACAGAGCGTTAGAGCCCAGGCCTGGTGGAAACGTGTCTCTGATCGTCTGGCGCCCCCCGCAGGCTGCGGACTGAACTACCACAAGCGCTGCGCCTTCAGCATCCCCAACAACTGCAGCGGGGCCCGCAAGCGCCGCCTGTCGTCCACGTCTCTGGCCAGTGGCCATTCCGTGCGCCTCAGCACCTCTGAGTCCCTGCCCTGCATGGCCGATGAGCTGGTGAGGGGCTGGGGAGTGGGCGGGCCGGTGGCGGTGGCGCGGGCGGGTGACAGGGCCCAGGCACTAATGCGTCCCTCCCGTCTTGCTGACCGATAGAGCCGGAGCACCACCGAGCTCCTGCCTCGCCGGCCCCCGTCCTCCTCCTCCTCCTCTTCTGCCTCCTCCTACACGGGACGCCCGATCGAGCTAGACAAGATGCTGCTCTCCAAGGTCAAGGTGCCGCACACATTCCTCATCCACAGCTACACCCGGCCCACCGTCTGCCAGGCTTGCAAGAAGCTCCTCAAAGGCCTCTTTCGCCAGGGCCTGCAGTGCAAAGGTCAGCGGGGCCCCCTCGGGGAGACAGATGGGGTCAGGGGTCAGACGCCCCCCTCCCGCCCCACCTCCCACTTGGCACATACATACACTGGCTTAGCAGCTTAGGGGTTCTCTCCCCTGGGCTCCCAGCAGGCCATAAGAATCCCACTATTCTGGGCGTGCCTGGCTGGCTCAGGCGGTAGGGCACATGACTCTTGACCTCGGGGTTGTGAGTTCCAGGCCCATGTTGGGTGTGGAGATTACTTAAAAATAAAATCTTAAAAAAAAAAAAAAATGGGGCAGCTGGGTGGCTCAGCCAGTTAAGCTCCTGACTTCAGCTCAGGTCCTGATCTCACAGCTGGTAAGTTCGAGCCCCGAGTCAGTCTCTGTGCTGATAGCTCAGAGCCTGGAAATTTAGGTTTATAAAGCCACTTAGCATGGAATTTAAAAAAAAAAAAAACTTTTTTTAATGTTTATTTGTTTTTGAGAGACAGCAAGAGTCGGGGAGGGGCAGAGAGAGAGAGACACACACACACACACACAGAATCCGAAGCAGGCTCCAGACTCTGAGCTGTCAACACAGAGCCCGATGTGGGGCTGGAATTCATCAACCATGAGATCATGACTTGAGCTGAAAGTTGGCCGCTTAACTGACTGAGCCACCCAGGTGCCCCACATGGAATTCTCAAATCGCAGATCTTGAGAATTCTAGAACCATGGAATGTTGGAAGCATAGGCTTCAGGAATTCTGGGCTGTAGGACTCAGCGAAAAGAACCACAGAAACTTTAGATTCGTAAAGCCTAGAACTACCAAGTTATAGATTCTCAGAATACTGGAACTTTACAACCATCGGATTTGAGAATAATGGAAGCCTAGAAGCATCGCATGGGAACCATGGGATCCTAGAGTCCTAGAAATCTAGAACACGGAACTTTGAATTCTAGAATCTAGAAAATCAGAAATCTAGATCCATAAAAACTTAGAGCTGTCCAATTCTAGGATTCATTGGAACGAAAAAATTACAGAATCTTAGCTGCACACAGCTAAAGAACAATAAGAACATTAAGGTTTAGAATCTTAGGTGTATGGGATCCTGGAACCTTGGAATCATCAGATTCTGGAGTCTTCGCAGTCCAGAACTGTAGAGTCACTGAATTCTAGAATTTATGTATAGAAAACCCTAAAACCTTGGACATCAAGGAGCCTCAGCAGTCTAGAATCATAGAACTGTAGAATTGTAGATGTGTCAAGTTCTAGAAACTTGCATGTCAAAATCTGGAGTCTTAGAAATCTAGAATTGAAAGAAGGAAGGAAAGAAAGAAAGGGAGGGAGAGAGGAAGGGAGGGAGGAAGGAAGGAAGGAAGGAAGGAAGGAAGGAAGGAAGGAAGGCAGGAAGGGAGGAAGGAAGGAAGGAAGGAAGGAAGGAAGGAAGGAAGGAAGGATGGATCATCCAGCCCAAAATATCCTTAGTGCCAGAGGTTGGGAAACCCTTTCCTGAGTGTTCAAAGCCCAGAATCATGGAATGGTAGACCCTATTACATTCTAGAATTTCAGAAGGAAACCAGCTCAAAGAGGGATAGCCAGAGAAGGTTCGGCTGGGTTTCCTGCCCCAAACAGCGAGTGGAGCATCTTTTGGGTCTGGGGGATAGGAGTCAAGATTCAGCCCTTACAGGTGACCTCTCTTTCCCCTGCTACCTGTCTGCTTGTTCCCTGTCCTCATACCAGACTGCAAGTTTAACTGTCACAAACGCTGCGCCACCCGCGTCCCTAACGACTGTTTGGGGGAGGCACTCATCAACGGAGGTGAGAGGCTGTGGGCTGGGCGGGAAGGGGGTGGGGGCAGGGCCGGGCGGAGGCCCCTCTGATGCCCCTGTGCCCCTAGATGTGCCGATGGATGAGGCCAGCGACTACAGCGAGGCTGACAAGAGCTCCCTCATGGATGAATCCGACGACTCCGGGGTCATCCCGGGCTCCCACTCGGAAAATGCCCTCCACGCCAGCGAGGAGGAGGAAGGCGAGGGAGGCGAGGCCCAGAGGTACCCAGCGCACCCTCAGGGGAAGGCCCTTCCTCTCGCTAGAATGGGTTGGCATCGCCCTGTAAATCTGCTAGGCACCCACACCTTTATTTTTCAACGTTACCTTTTCTCTTGAATAATGTGTATTGAAAAAAAAGTTTTCACAGACACGTCTTTTCATTCAGGTTGCATTTCCGTTCAAAAGGCAGAGTGTCAAACCCTCCCGCCTCCCAGCTGCTTAGCCCCACTCCCTGGGGATTGCCCCTGGGATCGGCCGCTGGCGGGTCCTTCCAGAAACAACAGTCTGTGTTGCAAAGGGACAGTGCAAAGAATGAGAACATGGGGGTCTGGAACCAGACTGCTGTGTGACCCTTAGGCAGGAGACGACCCTCCCTAGGGCCTCAGTTTCCCCACCAGTAAGATGGGGATAAATTAGTACGTACCTTTGGGGACTGTCGTAAGGAGAAAATCAACGGATACAAACAAAGTGCCTAAAATAGTGCCTGGCACGCAGTAAGGGTTAAAAATGTTGGCTCTTCTTGGGGCGCCGGGGTGGCTTAGTCGGTTTCAGGTCAGCATCTCGCTGTTCATGAGTTTGAGCCCCGAAGCCGCACGTCGGGCTCTGTGCTCACAGTGTGGGAACTGGCTTGGGATTCTCCTTCTCTTCCCCTTCCTCTGCTCACGTGCTCTCTCTCTCTCTCTCTCAAAATAAATAAACTTTAAAGTTAGCTCTTCTCAGAGAGAAAACTACCCATTTGCTTTTAACCACTTTGGCCTCAGATTGACTGGTACGGCCTGCACAAGCCCCTTCCCCTTTTGGTGACTCAGTCTTCCCATCCGTAAAATGGGGAAGGGGAGAACCATCCCCAGGGACCCGACAGGCAGTGGCTTTCTTCTGGCATGGGAGCTCTAAAAAATAATAGTAAATTGCTCGATTATACATTTTTTAAAATTTTAATTAATGAATGTATTTGTTTATTTATTCTGAGAGAGAGATTGTGAGAGAGAGAAAAAAAAAAGCACGAGTGGGGAGGGGCAGAGAGAGAGGGAGAGAGAAAATTTCAAGCAGGCTCCACCCGGACGGTGGCAGAGCCTGATGCGGGGCTCGAACCCACGAACCGTGAGATCGCGACCTGACCCAAAAATCAAGAGGCAGAGGCTTAACCAACTGAGCCACCGAGGCGCCCCTAATTATACATTTTAAAATTATAAAAGGAATTCATATGTATCCTGGACTTTATTTATTTATTTATTTATTTATTTATTTATTTATTTATTATTTTGTTAATGTTTATTTACTTTTGAGAGAGAGAGAGAGACAGAGGGTGAGCCGGGGAGGGGCAGAGAGAGAGGGAAACACAGAATCGGAAGCAGGCTCCAGGCTCTGAGCCGTCAGCACAGAGCCCGACGCGGGGCTTGAACCCACGAACTGCAGATTCATGACCTGAGCCCAAGTCGGACGCCTAACCGACTGAGCCACCCAGGCGCCCCATGGACTATCTATATCTATTCATATATATATTGGACTCTATGCTCGGCGCTTGAGGGCAAGGATATTTGTGCGTTTTCCAGGTGCCTAGGCCGGGGCCTGGCTTCATACATGGGTGTGGAACCCCTGTGGGCCTAGGAGGGCAGGAAGGCGGCGGGGTTCCGGAAGCACAGGGCGCCAGAGGCTGCGAGCGCCAGGGCTAGGTCGGAGGTCCACCACTTACGCTGCCAGTCACGTCTGTGACTGTGCCTTCGTTTCCTCCTGGGGCGATGAAGGCACCTGTCTCGCGGGGTGATTTTCGGATTCTTGCTGGCTTTTAAACGGGGTTTTAAAGAATTTTCTCCGGGGTTGAGAGTGGGTGGGGGGGGGCGGGTGGTGATCCCTTCCGGAGCCTGGGGAAAGATATTTGCATTTCCGTGTCTCTTTACTTTTAATCTCATCTTAAAAAATTTTTTTCAATGTTTATTTTTGAGAGAGAGAGTGTGAGCAGGGGAGGGGCGCGCGCGCGCGCGCACACACACACACACACACACACACACACACACACACACACACACAATTCAAAGCAGACTCAAGGCTCTGAGCTGTCAAGCCGGGCTTGAACTCACAGACTAGGCGATCATGACCTGAGCCAAAGTCAGATGCTCAACCGACTGAGCCACCCAGGCGCCCCTAGTCTCATCTTTTAAATGTTTTCACTCTTTTGCATATGTTTTAGAATAATATTTATACGCTATCACTAATGCGTTGCATTCATACAGTAATGCGCATATAAATAGGAGTAACCTGTGGATTGAAACCGTCAGCGAGGGAAGCATTTGTTCCTGAACTAAATCCTTCCCAGAAGGACCACGAGGATCACCGTCCCCACTTCTAGGCTAAAGATTGAGCCTCAGTGGCTTTGGCCAATAATGAGTAAGGGAAAGGAGCTGTGACGTCACCCCACAGGGCTGGGGCGGCATAAAGGTAGTGAAGGTGGTCAGCCACTTCCACGGTGCGTCGGTAAACATTTAATGAGCACCTACTGGGTTCTGGGCTCCCAAGCATTACAGCAGTGAACCAAGCCTGTAAAACTCTCCAGCCTCATAGAGCAGACACTCTAGTTGGGGAGACCGGTAATAAACAGACACATCCGTAGCCTCAGGTATCGATAACTGCTATCAAAAGGAAATAAAAAATAAAGCAATGAGAGAGGGCAGAGAGTGAAGACATGTTGTTTTAGTTTGGGTCACTAAAGGAGGCCTCTCTGAGGAGGTGCCATTTGAAGAGATCTGAAGGAGGGGAGGAAGGGAGCCATGTGGATGATAGTTGGTGGAAGAGCCTACCAAGCAAAGGGAACAGCAAGTGCAAAGGCCCTGAAGTAGCGTCAAGCATGTTCCAGGAACAGCACAGAGCTTGGTGTGGCTGGAGCAGGGATGGGGTGGGAGACCAGGCCAGAGGGGGGGGATTGGTATGCAGGTCACAATGGCTGAAGAGAGTTTCTCACTGGTGCCACCTGACCCAAGCTGCCTGGAAGTTCAAATTCTCTTTCTGCCAGGTCTTTCCTGGGAGTGTTGAGCAACAGAATAACAGGGCGTCAGAGTTGGATCTTGATGGACTTGGGCCACGTGGGGGTGTCGGGAGAGGCAGCCCGTTTCACAGATGAGGAAACCAAGTCTCAGGCAAAGGGAAGTGCCAGGGCCACCCGAATCCTGATTTAGTGCAGGGCTCAAGGGGTTGTTGGTTCTGGAGTCGAGCGTGTCTCTTAATCTCTCTCGGCCTTCGTTTTCCCTCTGTAGTAATAACATGGGCACAGATGAGGGCAAATGAGGCACAGAGAGGTTGAGTCACTTGCCCAGTGTTACACAGCTGGCTCCACAATCACCGGGCTCAATACTGATTAGCACTTTTTGGAGGCTCACTGTGTGCCGAGCACTGTGCTCAACTCCTTAAAAGGGTTTTCACTTCTCACAACAACCCCTTCGGGCGGAGAAACTGAGGCACATAGAGCTTGGGTGATACGCCGGGCAGCCTGACTTCCGAAGCCAGCCTTTTAATGTGGCCCTCTCAAGAGTTCCCTTCCTCGTTAAGGGAAACCTGGAAACCACCGAAGCGTGGCCCCCAACTCCCAACTCCTGCCGGCCCAGAGATGTGCCCCGCCGCCCCAGGTGCTCATGGGTATTTTCCACTGGTAACATCTCGCCTCTTCCTCCCCCCTCCCCCTCAGCTCCTTGGGGTACATCCCTCTAATGAGGGTAGTGCAGTCGGTGCGACACACGACACGGAAATCTAGCACCACCCTGCGCGAGGGCTGGGTGGTTCATTACAGCAACAAGGACACGCTGGTGAGTGGGCGGGGTGGGGCGGAGCTAGAGTTGGGGGCGGGGCAAGATTCGCTTGAGGGGGCGGGGCTGGATGGGTTGTGGTGGGCGGGGGCAAGGTGGAGGCGGGGCTGGACCAGAGGGACGGTTCTGAGGGAGGGAGGAGGGGCCCTGGGGGTCAGGGAAGAGGCGGGGCTAAGGACAAGGTTGGGGGTGGGCATGGGATCGGGAACCGGGAAGCTGGAGTTAGGGGCGGGGGCGAGAAGGGTTAAGGTTATAGAGGAGGGGATGGGGGGGAGGGGGTGCTGGGCCGGGCTAGAAGCATAACTAGAGGTAATTAAGGGGGGGTGAGGTGGGATAATAGGGTGGTACCAGGTAGGGCGAAGTTGGAAGGGAGGGAACGGGAGGGCTTATAGTGGGCGGCAGGCAGGAGACAGGGGTGGGGCAGGGTTAGGGGCAGAGGAGCCAGGCTGGAGGCTGACCTAAAGTTAGAGAGGGGTTATGGGGCGGGGCAAAGTGGGGTGAAGCCGAAGCTAAGGAGGGAGAGGAGAGATCAATCTGAGAAGGGGATGAGGGGGGGGTGGGGCTGGAGTTAGAAATGGGCGGGGCCTTGCGGGAGGCGGAGCTAGAGTCAGAGTGCGTCCCCAGAGGCGGAAGGGGTGGGGCCTGCGGGGCGGGGCTGGGGCTAGGGGCGGGGGTTGGCCCCGGGAAGGGCTGGAGCCCCAGGCGCGCCCAGGGCGCCCCACCTCACCCTCTGGGGCACCTCTCCCAACAGAGGAAGCGGCATTATTGGCGCCTGGACTGCAAGTGCATCACGCTCTTCCAGAACAACACGACCAACAGATACTACAAGGTGGCCCAGCTCCCTCAGACCTCCTCCACTCCTCTCCCCGTTGCCTGCCGGCTTGCTTGTCATCAGCAAATAGGCCCCGCTCGGCCCCACCACTTTCCAGCGGGGGACCCCGGGTGGCTTACCTCACCTCTCTGCGCCTCACGTCTCGCACCTCAAAGACTAGTCCTCGTCGCAGGGCTGCTGCCCCGAATTCAAAGATAACCGACGAGAAGCAGTTAGCTGGGGGCCTGGCATGTGTTGAGGTCCCCGTTATCATCATTACTTTATAAGGAATTAGTGGATTATTTAGTAGTATTGCTCACCACCTCCCGTGGCTGCCTTGGGCTGCAGGCTGTCTCCTCGCTGCGTCCTTGCTTCTGCCCTTGCCCCCACAGTCTTGGTGCTCCCTTGCTCTAAACCCTTCCATGGCTCCCCAGAGCCCTGGAGACAAAACCTGGGTTCCTCCCTGTGGCCCTTGAGGCCCCTCATGGCCTAGCCATAGCCTGATGTCCTTCATTTACTCTCATTTACAACTACTGTGTGCCGTGCACCATGCATGTGATGGGAATCGAATACGTCCCTTGAAAACAAGCCTTTTCCCACCTCAGGGCCTTTGCACATGCTCTTTACACCATCCACCACCGGCTGGCCTCTTCTTACCTTTCTGATATCTGCTTCATCTAACTTCTGCCGGTAGGCTTTTCCTGACTCCTCTGCAGTTCAGGCCCTTCCCACTGACCCTGGATTCTGTGTGCTCTTCTGAGTAAGTGCGGAGCCCCAGGGTCCGCCTCGCCTCCTCACTGGTGCCGGTTGTGTGTCCTGCCAGGAAATTCCACTGTCAGAAATCCTCACCGTGGAGCCCGCCCAGAACTTCAGCCTTGTGCCACCGGGCACCAACCCCCACTGCTTCGAGATTGTCACTGCCAATGTCACCTACTTTGTGGGCGAGACGCCCGGTGGGGCCCCAGGGGGCCCCAGTGGGCAGGGGGCCGAGGCCGCCCGGGGCTGGGAAACGGCCATCCGCCAGGCCTTGATGCCCGTCATCCTCCAGGATGCGCCCAGCACCCCGGGCCACACACCCCACAGTAAGTCCCCACCCTGGGCCCTGAGCGGATGGATCTGGGGGGGCTGGTGTGGGGCCCCAGGGAAGGGAAGAGCGAGGAAGAAGGCAGGGAATGGCACAGTGCAGAATGTGGCTTCTGGACTCAGCTGGCCTGGGTCCAAATCTCCATTAAGCCCGGACCCAGCGTGTGGCCTTGGACAGGTCACTTCCCTTGTCTGAATCTTGTCCCAGGTGGTGACAACTCCTCCAGATTGTGCGTTCAGACTATTTAATTCATGAATTTGCTGAGTGTCTTCTCTGTGCCCATCCTGTGCTGGACAGTACTGGGGACATAGCTGTGACCAAAACAGCCCAGGGCCTGCCCTCACCTGCTCAGAGTCCAGTAAGGGAGACAGACTTGTCCCCAGACAGTGATGACCCAGAGTGGGCAGGGCCCGGACAGGGGAGCCAGAGGGCTGTTAGGAGCTCAGGGGGGATGGTTAATCCAGCCTGGGTATCTAGGAGGGCTTCCTGGAGGTGGCAACATCTGAGTTGAGCCATGGAAGCTGAGGAGGGGTGAAAGAGGGGCAAGCAAATGGGAAATACTTCAAGCAGAGGGAAAAGATGATCAGAAAGTCCAAGGCCCCTGCCTTCTGGAGCTCAATCCAGAGTGAGTGACAGACACCGATCAGATCATCCTGTGTGAATGACCAGTGTGATGTAGAATGTGTTCCGGGGTAATGTGACATGGCCTCAGGAGGCATTTGAGCTGAGACTGAATGTCGAGGAGGATTGAACTAAGTCCAGAGGCAGGGACACGCATTCCTGGCAGAGGGGACAGAAAATGCAAGGCAGGAGCTAGAAGGGAACCTGCTGTATCCGAGGCCCAGCAAGGAGGCCAGGGTGTCGGGAGCATACATCATGGTGGGGGTTGAAGTCAAAGAAATAAACGATGGCCCGGTGCGTGTTAGGCCATTGAAGTGTCTTGGGCTTGCTCCTGAGGGCCCTGGGGAGCCATGGCGGGGTTTTGAGCAGGGGAAGGGCAGGCTCAGGTTGGTGCTTCAGCAAGCTCCCTCTGGAGGCTGGAGAGGAGAGAGCAGAACAGGGGCAGAGAGACCGTGGAGGAGGATGAAGGGCCAGGCCTGGAATGGGGAGGGGATAGATGTTCAAATGGCAGAAGGATCAGAACTTTGGAAATGTCTGGCTCTGATTGGGTGGTCGGGTGGCGAGCTTAGGGGGAAGATGTTGGAATCAGTGTGTGCCTTCCTGCCGAGCCTCAGTTTCCTCCTCTGTAAGGTGGGATCGGCACGCTTCCCTGGGCACTGAGCTCATGGGGTGCAGTGCTCGGCGAAATCATCCGGGACGTCACTTCTTGAGCCCCCCACCCCAGTATATATCTCGTTTACTTCTCCCCCAGCCCTATGAGGGAGCACCTGATGTTATCCCCATTCTCTAGATGTGGAAACTGAGGTTCATAACGGACAAGTCAGCAGCCTGCAGCTGCACTGGATTCAAACCCGGGTGGAGTTGTGGGTGAAGATATTCTTGAGCCCGGGGTCAACCCACCTCCACCTCTCCCCTCTCCCCTCTCCATAGGACAAGCTTCTCTGAGCATCTCCGTGTCTAACAGCCAGATCCAAGAGAATGTGGTGAGACCCTGCCCCCACCCCATGGTCCCAAGGATGGCCTCTGCCTCCCACACAGCCTCCCAGCCCTCTTGCCCTTCCCAGTCTCTTCGATGCCCTGTCTCCATTGGCACTCCTGACCCTCCCCGTCCCCACCTTACAGGACATCGCCACCGTCTACCAGATTTTCCCTGATGAGGTGCTGGGCTCAGGGCAGTTTGGAGTGGTCTATGGAGGTAAGGATGCTTCCGAGCTCATCCAGAGGGGATCCTGGGGGGGTTCTGGGCTCCAGACCTTCCTATCTGGTGACCACATGCTCATCTCCTGTTCTGGTTGACTTTAGAAGGCTAGATCCTCGGGGCGCCTGGGTGGCTCAGTCGGTTAAGTGGCCGACTTCGGCTCAGGTCACGATCTCGCGGTCCGTGAGTTCGAGCCCCCGCGTCGGGCTCTGTGCTGACAGCTCAGAGCCTGGAGCCTGTTTCGGATTCTGTGTCTCCCTCTCTCTCTGACCCTCCCCCGTTCATGCTCTGTCTCTCTCTGTCTCAAAAATAAATAAACGTTAAAAAAAAAAAAAAAAAGAAAAAAGAAGGCTAGATCCTCTTGGCGGATGGTCACAGACTCTCCTTTTCTTACTGGGAAAAGCCAATGGACTTCTTCCTGTTATTACCAGGGAGAGCAAATTCTGCCCTTCGGCCACAGAGCTAGTTCCGAGATTCTGATTGGTTATAAATCTAATTTGCCACCTCAGAACTCTGTCTTTTACCTTCTTCATTATGCCTTTGTCCCCCAAGGCCCCCCACCCCTCACATCTCTCCTGGGGACCCCACAGAGCCACCTTGATGACCTTCTGTTCACCTTTGTTCAACAATGCCTGTGCCTCTGTGGCTGGGGCAGGGCGGGGGTGCGTCTTGCCAGGACTGGAAGGTCTTGCTCCCCTCACCCCCCACCTCCCCTACCCCCAGGAAAGCACCGGAAGACAGGCCGGGACGTGGCAGTAAAGGTCATCGACAAACTGCGTTTCCCCACCAAGCAGGAAAGCCAGCTGCGGAACGAAGTGGCCATTCTGCAGGTGACCACCGGGCTCCGGGGCCCAGCTCTGCCCCCACCTAGGAGGGACCTTCCCTTCCTACTTCCTCCTTTCAGGGGCTAACCCAGGCTGCGGGGGTGGTCGGGGAAGGCTTACTGGAGGAGGGAATATGCGTATGGAGGCTGAAGGGGTGGGAAGGTGTTCTGAGCAGAAGCCCTCTAGGAATTTGAAGTCCAAGGTTACTAGATGGTTTATGTGTGGGGAGGTGGTGGGAGGTGAGGCCAGGGAAGAGGGTGGGGCCACACCCTGTGGATTTTCTCCTGAGGGTATTGGGGAACCGTGGAAAGATTTTGAGCAAGGAAGGAGCATGGGTGAGTATATACTTTGGGAAGTTCCCTCTGGCTGCTGCTGGAGGATGGGACCAGAGTCTGGAGCTCCGGGAGGAGGCTGGGTGGGGACCTCGGTGGGAGAAATGAGGTTAGGCCAGGCAGGGCTGGGGGGGAGAGGGCAAAGGATTTAAAAAAAAATTTTTTTAATGTTTATTTATTTGTGAGAGACAGAGAGACAGAGACAGACAGAGTGTGAGCGGGGAAGGGGCAGAGAGTGAGGGAGACACAGAATCCGAAGCAGGCTCCAGGCTCCGAGCTGTCAGCACAGAGCCCGACGCGGGGCTCGAACTCATGGACCATGAGATCATGACCTGAGCCAAAGTCGGATGCTTAACCAACTGAGCCACTCAGGTGCCCTGAGAGGGCAAAGGATTTAAAAGACAGAGGTGTACAAAGGTTCTTCCCATTGTTCCATATTCCTGGTCTCTCCCACCTTCCCTCCCCAACCCTGGACCTTCAACAGAACTTCAAGATTTAGATCCTTCTAGATACCTGGCGGTGCGGGGATGTGCTTCTGTCTGGGCCTGTGGGAAGCCCCTTCCCCCACCCCCCGGAAAGGAGCTGCTCACCCCCCAGGGACATTTTAAAAAAATATTTATTGGGGCGCCTGGGTGGCTCAGTCAGTTAAGCACCCGACTTCGGCTCAGGTCATGATCTCACGGTCCGTGAGTTCGAGCCCCGCGTCGGGCTCTGTGCTGACAGCTCAGAGCCTGGAGCCCATTTCAGATTCTGTGTCTCCCTCTCTCTCTGCCCCTCCCCTGTTCATGCTCTGTCTCTCTCTGTCTCAAAAATAAATAAACATTAAAAAAAAATTAAGAAAAATATTTATTTATTTTGAGAGAGAGAGAGAGAGAGAGAGCAAGGTGGGGGGAGGGGCAGAGAGAGAGAGGGAGAGAGAGAGAATCCCAAGCAGGTTCCACACGGCTAGCTGGACGTGGGGCACCACGCGGGGCTTGAACCCACGAACCATGAGATCACAACCTGAGCTGAAATCAAAAGTCGGACGTTAGACAGACGGAGCCCCCCGGGCCCCCCGGGGACGTCCTTCTTATTTGTCGTCTTGTCTGGAAGCCATGGAAGCATGGCTTGCCTCTCTGGTCCCAAGTTCGTGGGCCACCGAGACCCTGACTACCACCCTACCCCCACCCCACCCCCAGAGTCTGCGGCACCCGGGGATCGTGAACCTGGACTGTATGTTTGAGACGCCTGAGAAGGTGTTCGTGGTAATGGAGAAGCTGCATGGGGACATGCTCGAGATGATCCTCTCCAGTGAGAAGGGCCGGCTGCCCGAGCGCCTCACCAAGTTCCTCATCACCCAGGTGCGCCCCCTCCCCTGCCCCTGCCCTCCTCTGCCCGGCTCCCCACCCGCCCTGCGCTCAGGCCCCGCAGACACTGCGTGGGAGTCGCGATCGCGGATAATAAAAAAATATACTAATAGAGTAATAATAGCAACAATAGAAAAAAAAAATAAACCAACTGAGCCACCCAGGTGCCCCAGAATGATAGTTTTATTTTTATTTATTTATTTTTTAAAATTTTTAAGTGTTTTGTTTGTTTTTGAGAGAGAGAGAGAGAGATTGTGAGCGGGTGAGCGGGTGAGGGGCAGAGAGAGAAGGAGACACAGAATCCGAAGCAGGTCCCAGGCTCTGAGCTGTCAGCCCAGAACCCGATCCGGGGCTCGAACTCCCGAACACTGAGATCATGACCTGAGCGGAGTCGGACGCTTAACCGACTGCGCCACCCAGGCGCCCCAGAATGATACTTTTAAAATAATAACAGAGGGGCGCCTGGGTGGCGCAGTCGGTTAAGCGTCCGACTTCAGCCAGGTCACGATCTCGCGGTCCGTGAGTTCGAGCCCCGTGTCAGGCTCTGGGCTGACAGCTCAGAGCCTGGAGCCTGTTTCGGATTCTGTGTCTCCCTCTCTCTCTGCCCCTCCCCCGTTCATGCTCTGTCTCTCTCTGTCCCCAAAATAAATAAAAAACATTAAAAAAAATAAAATAAAATAAAATAAAATAAAATAAAATAAAATAAATAATAATAGAGTCATAATAGAACAGAGGTAAAAATAATAGACTAGTAGTCATACTAGTTATTAGTGTAGACAAATAATAAATAATGTTTATATTTTGGAATACTTTATATAATGCGGCTCCCCAGGCCTGACAATATTCATGTAGAAAAAGGGAACGGGAGAGAGTCCTTTCGGTGGGGAGCTCATTCATTCATTACATTGTTCAACAGACACTCCCTGTGCCTCAGCTCTGTTCCCGCCCCGCGGAGGGGACAGTGCTGGCCACACAGCTACGATGAAGATAGCCCAGCCCTGGACAGTGATCACCCAGAATGGGCAGGGCTGGGATGGGGGACGCTAATAACGGTGATAAATAGTGCAGTCGCTAACCTTTATTGAGCACTTACTGTGTGCCAGGCAGTGTTTTTAACTCATTTTACCTCCATAGCGACCTTTGTGGCAATGGCTGTTGTCACGCCCGTTTTCCAGTTGAGAAACGTGAGGCACAGAGACTTGAAGTAACTTGCCCGGGGTCACACAGCTGGTGGGATTTGAACGTAGGGTCTATGCTTTTAACTAGTAATGTCCAACTAATTGGTGTTATCTGTGCCTCTCTGCCTCTCACTTTCTTCACTATAATAGTACTTCTGGAAGGCTATTTTATTTCAGTACGTAGTTAGCCGAACTGCCTTTTTTTTCTGAGCTGTATCCCGTGGCGGATATCGCCAAAATCCCTAATTGCTGACCACTTAGGTTGTTTTCACTTTTCCACTATTACAAATAACCTCCTGTGAATATTTGTCTACAAACGTTGCTGGGCTCTGGTGGGAGAATTTCCATAGAATGCGCTTCAGATAATGGACTCCTGAGTCCAGGGGAATGTGCTTTAGAATTTTTTTTAACATGCTGCCCAGTTACTCTCTAAACTCCCTTTCAGTCTTTGCTCTCAACAACAATTTGAGGGTGTCTACGTTCTCCTTGCTAACTCTGGATAAAATAATCACCACTCTCATAGGTGGAAAAACACTTCATGTAGCTTCATTTGGCAGTTTAAAAATTATGGGTCAGGTGGAGCATACTTTCCTATGTTTATTGGCCTGTGTTTTATATACCCTTTGCCCATTTTTCAGTTGGATTGATCTTATTGAATTGTAAGAGCTCTTTGCATATGACGGACACTGGATCTTTGTCACTTGTGTTGTTCAATTTTTTTTTTTTTAATCCCAGTATTTTCCTTTCCCTTTCGTTCATGGCTTTTATTTGCCATTAAGAGTTTAACTTTTGTAATGTTAAATGTTGCCTTTCAAGGTTTCTGGGTTTTACAGCCTTCCTAGAAAAGCCTGCTCACGGGCTGGTCCCTCACCTGATTCTAGGACTTCTTCTCTTGGTTGCAAAATCCCCTGTGCTGTGCTTCCTTTATACAGACCCAGCACCCTCGCTCTCCCCAGCACTGTGTCTTTGTTAGGGTGGCTTGTGGGGTGTGGACAGAAGCCTACTGGGGCGGGCTTATCCAGACTCCATGTGGAGAGAGGGAACTGCCTGCCCTCAGCAACTGGTTGCTTTCTCTTTCTGGTCTCCCATCTTTTCTTCTCTTTGTCTGTGCTTCTCTCTCTCTGTCTCTCTCTCTCTGCAGATGTCTGCCTTCCGCCTCTTGTCTGCTCTACCCCAAGTCCTGTGCTAAGCCCTTTACTCACAGGCTTGCTTAGGCTTCACAACTGCCTTCCAAGGTAGGTATTACTCTAATCCCCATCTTACAGATGAGGAAACTGAGGTGGAGAGAGGGCCCATGTCCTGCCCGTAACAACAGCAATAGCTAACATAGTGCTTGCTCTGTGCCAGATACTGCCCTAGGGACTTTTTATTTTATTTTTTTTGAGATTTTACTTTTATGTAATCTCCACAATCAGCGTGAGGCTCAAACTCACAACCCTGAGATCGAGTCACTCACTCCAGGGGTGTCTGGGTGGCTCAGTCGGTTAAGCTTCCGACTTCGGCTCAGGTTGTGATCTCACAGTCCGCGAGTTCGAGCCCCGTGTCGGGCTCTGTGCTGACAGCTCGGGGCCTGGAGCCTGCTTCGGATTCTGCGTCTCCCTCTCTCTCTGCCCCTCCCCCGCTCATGCTCTGTGTGTCTCTCTCTCTCAAAAATAACCAAACATTAAAAAAAAAAAAGTTGCCCTCCACTAACTGAGCCAGCCAGGCACCCCTGTCCTAAGCAGCTTTCATGCGTCATCGCATTTAAACTTCAATAGCAACCCCTGAGGATGGGTACTTTTATTGCCCCCATTTTACAGATGGGAAAACTGAGACCCAGAGAGTTAAAGTGGCTTGCCCAAGGCCACAAGCTAATAAGTGTAGAGCCAGATTTTCCACCTAGGTAGGCTGGCTCTAGCATTTGATATAAAATGTAGATCATATTGGTATTTGTATTGTTTCATTATATATATATAATATATATATATTATATATATTGTATATTTATAATATATATATATATATATTTTAATATTTGTTTATTTTTGAGAGACAGAGTGCGAGTTGGGGTGGGGGGATGAACAGAGAGGGGGATATAAAATCTGAAGCAGGCTCCAGGCTCAGAGCCTGACGCGGGGCTTGAACTCAACAACCCATGAGATCATGACCTGAGCCGAAGTCAGAGGCTCAACCAACAGAGCCACCCAGTCACCCCAATATTATGTGTATATATATTATATTATATTATATTATATTATATTATATTATATTATATTATATATTATATATATTATATATTATATATAACATATTATATATATATGATATATATTATATACGATATATATATCTATAGTGGATGAAAAATACTTTTTAAAAAATGGGGTCACATAATAGTACTTCCTTAAAGGCTGCTACTTTATTAATAACATCCCCCCCGCCCCCCCCCCCCCCCCCCCCCCGCCGACACCTTTTATAAGTAAACTCCAGGCCCAAAGGAAGGCTTGAGCTCATGACCTCAGAGATCACAAGTCATGTGCTCTACTGGCTGAGCCAGCCAGGAGCCTCATTAATAGTTCTTTTTTGTCAGGAGTTTATCACATGCCAGAGGATCTCAGGATCTTCCTAAACCCACTGCTCCGGCTGAGCCTTTCTAGAATTATCCAACTCCTAGCTTGGATGTAATGGTTTTGGGGTTCTGAGATTCTCATGTGGAGCTCCAATGCCCCCTGCTCCCGGTCCTGGGGAGACATCTTCAGGGGTGCAGAGAGAGGCACGGATGGGGTTTGGAGGGCTGGCCGCTGAAGTCAGAATCTGAGGCAGGGACCTTTCTATCTTCCTTACTGGCCCCATCTCCTCCCCTCAGATCCTGGTGGCCTTGAGACACCTTCACTTCAAGAACATCGTCCACTGTGATTTGAAACCAGAAAACGTGTTGCTGGCATCTGCTGACCCATTTCCTCAGGTCAGTTACGTCCCAGCTTGATTTGGGGAAGTCCAGCTAACACTGGAGGCTGGTGGGGGTTGTATGAATAGGCCAAGTGGACACAGAGACTCAAGATAACAGTGGCTTAAATAAAATAGAGGATGTTTCTCACTCATGTAGCGTCCAGCATAAGCATTTTGAGGCTGAAACAGCAGTTTCTTAGTGTCAGGTATTCAGCTCCAGCTGTCTTCTTCTGGCCTCTCTGTGATGTTGTTAGTCTTCAAGGGTCATGATGGTCCCTATCATGTGAAAAGATAATAGGGAGAAGGAGGAAAGAAACAGGGTGGAGGAAATGGACACACCCCCTTCCTTTTGGAGCCTTCTGGCATCCCATTGGCCAGGTCTTGATCATGTGGTCATGGCTGGCTGCAAGGGAGGCTGGGAAATGTAGTCTTCATTCTGCACGGCTCTGTGGCCAATTACATTCAAGATTTTTATTTTATTTTTATGTTTTACTTTATATTTGAGAGCGAGAGAGAAAGAGAGAGAGTTTGAGCAGGGGAGGGGCAGAGAGACAGACAGAATCCAAAGCAGGCTCCAGGCTCTGAGCTGTCAGCACAGAGCCCGAGGTGAGGCTCAAACTCACGACCCACGAGATCATGATCTGAGCCACCCAGGCACTGGTGACATTAACTTTAAAGATTTTATTTATTTATTTATTTATTTATTTATTTATTTACTTACTTACTTACTTATAGAGTGTGCAAGCAGGAGGTGGGGGACAGAGAGAGAGGGAGAGAGAGAAACCCAAGCAGGCTATCCACTGCCAGTGCAGAGCCCAACACGAGCCTTGAACTCACGAACCGTGAGATCGTGACCTGCGCTGAGATCAAGAGTCGGATGCTCACCCAACTGAGCTACCCAGGTGCCCCAAGTTATCTCTACTCCCAAAATGGGGCTCGAACCCACAACCCTGAGATCAAGAGTCACATGCTCCACTGACTGAGCCAGCCAGGCGCCCCTGGTGATCTTGACTTTAATAATACACTTTATCCCAGTATATTCAAATATTATCATTTCAATGTGTAATCAACATAAAAATTATTAATGAAATACTCTTTCTTTCCATACCAAGTTTCAAAATCTGGTGTGTGTTTAACACCTAGAGCACATCTCAATTCAGATATGAAATTTTTATCAGAGATATTTGATTTGGGAAAAAAATAAATATTTGATTTTGCACTTAGATTTCATAAAAGCGGTTGGAAAAGTAGATTGACCTATCCAAGTGGTTCGAAGCATATTTAAAAGCTGTCCAATAACTAAGTCTAGAATCTTTTCTTCTACTAGTAAAAGAGGATATTATTCTCATTAACATTTATTTTGGAAGGGTAAAAGATTTTGACTCCCAGTGGAAACAACTTATGTCAACCCCATAGTTTCCTTCTGCTTCCAGAAGTTCAGTGTTAGTGGCAGCCCGGGATGTAACACAGGATCAGTTTTTACACGTAAAACTGTAGGAAATTTAGTGAAAATTAAATAAAAACTAGTTTGTCAATTGCACTTGCCATATCCAAGGGCTCGGTAGCCACAAGTAGCCAGTGGCCACCGTATGGGTCAGTGCAAGTCACAGAGAGAAGAACAAATGTTGATCATATTGTCACGATAATGTCATATCTGTAATGAGTTCTCTGACATGGTTCTGTGAGCTCACATAACTATGTAGCCCACTGGAGGGTCAGAGAAAAACTCTCTGAAGAAAGAGTAAGAGTCTATTTTTTTTTGGATGGACAAGTATTCCAGGCAGGGGGAACAGTCGGTGCAAAGGCCCTGTAGCGAGTTTTTTTTTTTTTTTTTTAAACATCTTTATCAAGATACAATTTACACATGATACAATTCACTGATTCAGATATACAATTTGGGGGTGGCTGGGTGGCTCAGTTGGTTAAGTGTCTGACTCTTTAAAGTAACTTTTTTTTTTTAATTTTTTTTTAACGTTTATTTATTTTTGAGACAGAGAGAGACAGAGCATGAATGGGGGAGGGTCAGAGAGAGAGGGAGACACAGAATCTGAAACAGGCTCCAGGCTCTGAGCGGTCAGCACAGAGCCCGATGCAGGGCTCGAACTCACGGACCACGAGATCGTGACCTGAGCCAAAGTCGGATGCTTAACCGACTGAGCCACCCAGGCGCCCCAAGTGTCTGACTCTTGATTTCAGCTCAGGTCACGATCTCATGGTTCGTGAGTTTGAGCCCCACATCAGGCTCTGTGCTGACAGTGTGGAGCCTGCTTGAGATTCTCTCTCTCTCTCTCTCTCTCTCTCTCTCTCTCTCTCCCTCCCTCCCTCCCTCTCTCTGCCCCTCCCTCCTTCTCTCTCCCTCTCTGAAATAAACGTAAAAAAAAAAAAAAACAAAGTATACAATTCAGTGGGTTTTAGTGTATTCACAGAGTTGTGCAACCCATTTTAGAACATTTCATCACCCCTAAAACAGACCCCGTACCCCTTAGCCATCATCCCCCAATCCCACCACCCTTCATCCCAACCATGAATCTACTTTCTGTAGATTTGCCTATTCTGGGCATTTTGCATAAACAGAATATCCAACGCTAGATAGGCCCTTTGTGTCTGGCTTCTCTCGCTTAGATGTTTGCAGAGCTCGTTTATGTCATAGCATGGCTCGCTACTCCCAAGTAATATTCCATTGTAACATCTGCAGAAAAGGGTGGATCTTTGAAAAGGAAAAGGATCTTAGGACAGGGTGGCCTGGCTGTCACATCGAGTCAGTGGTTGGGCTGTGGCTGATTCCGAGGGCAGGCAACAGAGGCTTGGGGCTCCAAGGGTCTTGGACTCTGGAGAGCCATAGTGAGCCATAGAAAAGATTTTGAGCAGGGGAGGAACAGTACATGAACAGAGATGGCAGCACACAAAGGGTGCTGCCTATGAACTGATGGGAAGGAGGGCAGGACCTTGAACCCAGGTGTGGCTGGCTCCACAGCCTGTCCGTGACCCTAGACTGCCTCCACCATCAAGGGAAAGTTGGGCGAACACCTGTTGCTGTCTGCTGGCTTTGACGGTCAGCAGTTCACGTGCGGGTGTCCCATTGAATCCCCAGGGAAGCTGGAGAGGAAGCTGCTGTTAACATCCTCGATACACATGACATCGCTGGGGCTGGGACGAGTTGGGTCCTGCCCCTGAGATCTTGAAACTCACATTGAGCTAGACGCTGCTCCCAGCACTTTGCATGTATTTATTCTTTCAATCCATACAACCACCCTTTAAGGTGGGGATTTTTAGGATCCCCGTTGTGCAAAAGAGGAAACAGAGGCACGAGGTGGTTAAGAGACCTGCTCAGTGTGGCGGAAGCCTAGGAGCAGGTGGCATTTATTAGGCGCTCACGGCATACGGGGCATTTATTACCCTATGCGCCTTAGATGGATACACTCACGTGATCCTCATGGCGGCCCTTTGAGGTCGGCGGGTTTGATCCCCCTCCTCCTACAGATGAGGAAACTGAAGCACAGAGAGAGGAAGTCACTTGCCCAAGGTCACTTGACTAGTGGGAGGAGAGGCTTGGATCTGAACCAGCATTCAGTTTTGTCTGGAATGCCACGGAGGGGCGTGGTGGTGGGGACCCTGGGTGGGGTGCAGCCTTAACACTCCTTCAGACCCTCCACCCCACGCCCTCTGCAGGTGAAGCTGTGCGACTTCGGCTTCGCGCGCATCATCGGCGAGAAGTCGTTCCGGCGCTCGGTGGTGGGCACGCCTGCCTACCTGGCGCCCGAGGTGCTGCTCAACCAGGGCTACAACCGCTCCCTGGACATGTGGTCGGTGGGCGTGATCATGTACGTCAGCCTCAGTGGCACGTTCCCCTTCAACGAGGATGAGGACATCAAAGACCAGATCCAGAACGCCGCCTTCATGTACCCAGCCTGCCCCTGGAGCTGCATCTCCTCCGGAGGTGGGCGGAGGCGAGGGGCGGAGGGCGCGGAGGGGGCGGGGCCGGAGGGGGCGGGGTCGCAGAAGAGGTGGAGCCCTGAAACAACTATGGGGGTGGAGCCTAGCGACGGGTGGGGCCACGGGGTGGGCGGTCCTTTAAAAGGTGAGGTGCCCTGGACCTGGAACCCTGGGGCGGGGACTCAGGGGTTTGTGTGGAACCAGTCAGGCCCGGTTGCTAGTTCACAGGAAACGAAGTGTTCCAGAAGCAGGGGACAGACGGCGCCTTGGGGCCTGAGCGAGGTTTGGCTGGTCTAGGGCGGGACCAGGAGAGGGACCGCTGGACCTGAGGAAACCAAACAGCTGGGGTGGCCAGAAGAGGCAGATCCTTCCTCCCATGGCATTGGCTGGGGCCTGGAGGCTTTGGGGTTATGACCCCGGAAGGGTTAGCCTTGCAAAAGCAGTGGCTCCGGAGAGCAGCTCATTTGCTGGGTGCCGGGCAGACTTGGGCCTGGGGCCAAGGGGGCAGGTCCAGCGATGGAGGGGACTGGTTTAGGGGCGTGGCGAGAGGAGGGGCAGGGCCATGGAGGGTTTCTGAAGCCGTCCAGAAGGACCTGTCCTGGGACCAAAGTCACCTGAACCTAGAAGCGGGTGGGAATGGGGGGCGCATAGTGAGGGGAGCCAGGCCCCAGATGGACACTGGGATTCAGGGGCTTCGGCGTTGTGGCCGGGTAGTGACACTGGATCTTGTGACTTGGGCCCCAGGAGGCTTGTAACTTTGGGGCCCCAGCCAGGTGTGGGGACGCGCCTACCGCAGGGCTAAGATACTGGGGCACGTGAGGGGGCTGTAAGAACAAGGGGGCAGGTCCCGGAGCCAGGGAGCTCAGGAAGACAGAGTATGCGAGGGGGGCTAAGAAGACAATCACTATTCAGAACAGTTTATGCAACAACTACCTGCTGAGTGCCTACTATGTGCCCAGCACTGACTGTCCTAGGCTCTGGGAATACTGGGATGAATAGGAGAGAAGGGATCACGTGAGGAGAAGGTTGCGAAGAGAAGGTTGTCCTTAGAGGGATGGGGCCTCATGGAGCAGGCAGGGCGGGGGGCGGGGAGGGGTGCCGTGGGGGTCAGCGCAGAAAAAGGTGGCAGTGGTGGGCCTGAGGCAGGTAAGCACGAAGCGATAAGAATGTGCATTCTCGAGCGCTAGAGTAATACTGGGGGGTCCTCAGCGTGGTCTTTTGGGACCCACTCAGAAGTCTCAGTAAGAGGGAATCTGGTGTGGATGGCCGTGTGTGAGGGAGGCCGTGTGGGTAAGGCCTGTACTCAGAGGGGTTCACACAGTGAGGCCTTGTTCTTCAAGGCTTCTGATCAAGGAGACAGCCTTGGACGAGTGACGGCTTGTCTTGAATGCCTGACACTCGCCAATACTCCTTTTCCTAAAAGACAGGCCGGTCTCTGGGCCTTCTGCAGGAAACCACTGGCTGACTACCGTCAAATAAGTTTGTTTTATTTTCATTTTATTTTTGTGTGCCTGGCAAGTGATCTTTGGATTTTCATTGACCAGGGTGATGTAATATTTTCATTTTCACCTTGAAAAATGAATTTTTTTTTTTTTTTTTTTTTTTATTTTTTTGGGACAGAGAGAGACAGAGCATGAACGGGGGAGGGGCAGAGAGAGAGGGAGACACAGAATGGGAAACAGGCTCCAGGCTCCGAGCCATCAGCCCAGAGCCTGACGCGGGGCTCGAACTCACGGACCGCGAGATCGTGACCTGGCTGAAGTCGGACGCTTAACCGACTGCGCCACCCAGGCGCCCCATGAATTTTTAAAAAGGGAAGTGATGTGAAACCGAATGCTGTCGGTTTTTCTTTACATACTCCCATGGCTCAAATTTTTAAATATACAGAATGGGAGGGGGGCGCCTGGGTGGCTCAGCCGGTTGAGCCTCCGACTTTGGCTCAGGTCACGATCTCGCGGTTCGTGAGTTCGAACCCTGCAGTCGGGCTCTGTGCTGACAGCTCAGAGCCTGGAGCCTGCTTCGGATTCTGTGTCTTCCTCTCTCTCTGCTCCTCCCCCCTCTCAAAAATAAATATTAAATATACAGAAGGATCTATAGTGAAAATTCTCAGTCCTTTGTTATTCTTCCCAAAGACAATGGCTATTACAAGTCTTTTTACAAGTCTGGGTGGCTCAGTCAGTTAAGCGTCGACTCTTGATTTGGGCTCAGGTCATGATCTCCTGGTTCGTGGGATCGAGCCCCTCGTTGGGCTCTGTGCTGACAGTGTGGAGGCTGCTTGGGATTCTCTCTCTTCATCTCTCTGCCCCTCCCCTGCTCACACTCTCTTTCCCCCTCTCAAAATAAATACACAAACATTTTTTTAAAAGTTACACCCAACCTGGGTGGCGCAGTTGGTTAAGCGTCCAACTCTTGATTTTGGCTCAAGTCAGGATCTCACGGTTCGTGAGTTTGAGCCCTGAGTCAGGCCCCATGCTGACAGTGCAGAGCCTGCTTGGGATCCTCTCTCTCTCCCTCTCTTACCTTGCCTCTCTCTCTCAGAATAGATAAATACAAACTTTTATTTTTAAAAAAGTTATAAAAAATAGTGCAAGAAAATATGTGGATCTATATTCTTTTATTTCCCCCTTTTACGCAGATGGCAGCTTACTGTTTTTCAATTTGCATTGTCCACTTCACGGTATATCTTGGACAAATGGTTTGGCTTAAACAAAAATATATATTTTTAAAAATTTTGTTTCAATCCAAGTTAGTTAACATATAGTATAATAATGGTCTCAGGAGTAAAATTTAGTGATTCATCACTTACATAGAACACCCAGGGCTCATCCCAACAAGTGTCCACCTTAATGCCCATCGCCCATTTAGCCCACCGCCCCACCCTCTCCCCTCCAGCAACCCTCAGTTTGTTCTCTGTATTTAGGAGTCTCTTATAATTTGCCTCTCTCTCTCTCTCTCTCTTTAATGTTTTATTTGAGAAAGAGAGACAGAGTGCGAGTGGGGGAAGGGCAGAGAGAGGGAGACACAGAATCGGAAGCAGGCTCCAGGCTCTGAGCCCTCAGCACAGAGCCCCACGCGGGGCTCGAACTCACAAGCCGGGGGAGATACGACCTGAGCCAAACCCGGATGCTTAACCGACGGAGCCACCCAGGCGCCCCCCCTCCCTCTGTGTTTTTATCTTATTTTTCCTTCCCTTCCCCTCTGTTCATCTGTTTTGCTTCTTAAATTCCACATGTGAGTGAAATCATATGATATTTATCTTTCTCCGACTTATTTCACTTAGCATAATACACTCTTCCACCCAGTTGTTGCAAATGACCGGATTTCATGCCATTGTATATGCTTAAAGAAGAATATTAAGCGAGGAGTAGTACAGGTGTTCGTGTATGCACCTCTGTATGACAAAGCTTACGAAGGTGACCTAGAAATGGGGAAACTGAGGGAGAGTCTTGGTGAAGAGATGTAGGAGCTAGTGTGTGTGCAACGTCGGAGGAGGGGTGGGCAAAATGGTAATTTAATGAGGAAACGGGTGGGTGAGCGAGTGGTGCAGGTGAGGCTTCAAAGCCACGGGGGCCATGCAGAGGGAAGGCCCCGGATGGTAGGCACGCGGGCTGGAGTGGCCTGTTGGAGGGGAGGGGCGGCCCCTCAGCGCGCAGGACTTGAACTGTCTCCTTCCCGTGCAGCCATTGACCTCATCAACAACCTGCTGCAGGTGAAGATGCGCAAGCGCTACAGCGTGGACAAATCTCTCAGTCACCCCTGGTTACAGGTGATGCAGGGGGCGGGGCTGAGAGCGAAGGGGGCGGGAGGTCCTATTGGCTGGGTTGGGGTAAGGGGAGGAACCAGATGCCTTATTGGCTGTGCGGGTGGTGAAGGATGCAGGTACCTTTTCCGTGGCTCGCGAACGTGGCTGAGGTTCCCATTGGCTGGGCTGTAGAAGGAGGTGGAGCTGAATTTCTATTGGCTGGGCGCGTTGTGAAGGGCGTGGCTTCACCTTCCCTGGTACCCGGCCCGTCCCCCGCGGGGTGGATAAGGTGCGGGCGCTGTGTGCTCTGTGCCTGCTAACCTTTGGTCTCCGGGGCCCAGGAGTACCAGACGTGGCTGGACCTCCGAGAGCTGGAGGGGAAGATGGGCGAGCGGTACATCACGCACGAGAGTGACGACGCGCGCTGGGAGCAGTTCGTGGCCGAGCACCCGCTGCCCGGGCCCGGCCTGCCCGCCGATGGGGACTTCGGTGGGGCCCTGCCGCCGCAGGACCACGAGATGCAGGGGCTGGCCGAGCGCATCAGCGTCCTCTGAGGCCCCGTGCCCCCCGCCCTGGCTGCCCCATGATGCTGTGCTCCCGTCCCCGGCGAGCTGCCCTCCCGCACCATCTCGTGGAACTGTTCCATCTAAGGAGAAGCGGCTTCCTGCCCAAACCGGATGGCGCACGCCCCGGGGGAGGAGCACGGCGGGTGTCCGTGGAGGGGTGTAGTTATTTGCAACGCGAACTCCCCAGCGATTAAAACGAACTCATCTCTGGCCCCATGGCCTGAGTCTCTGGCCACACCGCACTCTCGTATCATGAGTCTGTTGTTCACGGAGATGGAGTTCACCCGGAAAGAGGATATTTCCTAAAAGGGGGTGGGGTGGG
Organism: Neofelis nebulosa; assembly: GCF_028018385.1. NCBI lineage: Eukaryota > Metazoa > Chordata > Mammalia > Carnivora > Felidae > Neofelis > Neofelis nebulosa. Next base: position 10,786,919 of record NC_080798.1, read on the forward strand.
GGAGGGATGGGAGAGGTGGCGGCGAGGGGGCTGGAAGCAGGAGGACTTTTGGAAGAAGGAGCAACAGGGATGGGAAACCTGGAGGGAGGACTGCCAGGAGGGAAGTCTGGAAGGGGGAAGGTACAGAGGGGAGCAGAAGGAGGATGGGGAAGCGGAAAGCAGGAAGAGTTCGAAAAGGAAGGAGTAAGCCCGGAGGGGAGGACGGATGCAGGAGCCCGACTGGAGGCTCGGAGGGTTTGGAGCAAAGTAACCCCATGGCTTGTTTGATCCACTGTTTTGGTTGGGGACATTACTACTAATCACAACCACTGATAAGAACAATGCAGTTAGCGCAAGTCTGGTCCGGGGTAGAAACCTGATGCGCAATATTTAGTATTTTCTTTTAAACCGATGCGGTGACTTCTCTACGCACAGAATGTGTTCATTCACTGGGTCATCCATCTGTCACACTGTGGTGGGTGATGCTGGGGACACAGTGGTGACTGAGACCGTCCAGGCTCTGCCCTCAGAGGGTTTGCCATCCAGCGGAGAGAGAGACCCGTCCCAGGACGGTGAAGGCCCAGAGTGGGTATGGCTGGGTGAGTCTCAAGCGAGCCTCGGGGTCGGGAAGGCCGGTCTTCTGAGCTAACTTCTCAAGCTTCATCCCGGTCCTGAGATTGTAGGCAGAGGGATCGCTCCACCTTTGACCCCTGCCCTCCAGCTCCTCATTGTCACCCAGACTGTGTTTTCAATGTTTATTTATTTTTGAGAGAGAGAGAGAGTGCCAGTGGGAGAGGGGCAGAGAGCCAGGTGACAGAGGATCCGAAGCGACTCCACAGTGACAGCGTAGAGCCAAATGAGGGCTCGAACTCACGAAGTGTGAGATCATGACCTGAGCCGAAGTCAAGAATCAGACACTTAACCGACTGAGCCATCCAGGCTCAGTTTGTTTGTTTGTTTGTTTAATTTAAATTTTAGCTAGCATAGAGTGCGATATTGGTTTCAGGAGTAGAAATTCAGTGACTCATCCCTTACATAAAACACCCAGTGCTCAGCACAAATGCCCTCATTAGTACCCATCACCCATCTGGCCCATCTCCCACCCACCTCCCTCTGTCAACTCGTGATTTGTTCTCTACAGCTAAGAGTCTCTTGTGGTTTGTTTCCCTCTCTTCTCTTCATCCATCAATGGACATTTGGACTCTTTCCATAGTTTGGCTACTGTTGATAATCCAGAGCGACGGCTCTTTGATTTAAAGAAGTTCATTGGGCACCTGGGTGGTTCAGTCAGTTAAGCGTCCGGCTTCAGCTCAGGTCATGATCTCGCAGTTCACAATTTCGAGCCCCCACGTCGGGCTCCGTGCCCACAGCTCAGAGCCTGGAGCCTGCTTCGGATTCTGTGTCTCTCTCTTTCTCTCTCTGTCCCTCCCCCACTCGTACTTTGTCTCTTTCTCAAAAATAAATGAAACATTTAAAAAATTAAAAAAAAAAGCTCAGATGAGGGGGGCACCTGGGTGGCTCAGCTGGCTAAGTGCCTGACTCTTGATTTTGGCTCAGGTCATGATCTCATGGCTCGTAGGTTCGAGCCCCGCCGCAGGCTCCGTGCTGACAGCATGAAGTCTGCTTGGGATTCTCTCCTTCTGTCTCCACCCCTCCCCCACTCACACACACTTTCTCTCAAAATAAATAGAAACTTAAAAAAAAAAAAAAAAGAAGAAGTTCAGACGAATCTCAATGAGGATCTCCAGATAAATGAGAATACCTTTGAGGCATAATTCGAGCTGATAATATTGGAGAGTGTCTCTTGGATTCCATCTCGAATGCTTCTCCCTCTGGTCCGGGGCGCCTGGGTGGCTCAGTCGGTTAAGCGGCCGACTTCGGCTCAGGTCACGATCTCGCAGTCTGTGAGTTCGAGCCCCGCATCGGGCTCTGTGCTGACAGCTCAGAGCCTGGAGCTTGTTTCAGATTCTGTGTCTCCCTCTCTCTGACCCTCCCCCGTTCATGCTCTGTCTCTGTCTCAAAAATCAATAAACGTTAAAAAAATTTTTTTAAATAAAAATAAAAATAAAACTGATTGGTCCAAGGTCCAGGAGGGTAGACAACAGATAGACCAATCCATCCCCAATGACAGACCCACATTGGGAAATATACAGAATGCCTACTCAGGCCTGATCCTGGATAATCCCACTGCTTCGATCTTGGCCACTCGTTCTGTTAACACTTTGAGGCCAGAAATGAGAGAGACGATCAAAAACATGACGTGAGGGACGCCTGGCTGGCTCAGTCCAAAGAGCATCGAGAGCAATTCTTGATCTCAGGGTTGTGAGTTCAAGGCCCACGTTGGGCATAGAGATTACTTAAATGAATAAAGAAATAAAAACTTAAAAAAAAAAAACAAAAACCTGTAACATGAGCTGGAGAAATACCTTGTTTGCAGAATTCCATGAGGTTCGTCCAACATCAATCATGAGGGTGCCGGGGCACATCAAAGCAAAGCCACACAGTGTCACTTTAAGGCCCCACACCTTGAATTTGAAAAAAAAAAAAAAAAGCCCATTCTGTCAGGGCCATTGGATACTACCAACCCTGATCTTGACAGAGGTGCTTGTAGGGACTATAAAGAAAAGGGACACCAGGGGCGCCTGGGTGGCTCGTCGGTTAAGCGTCTGACTTCCGCTCAGGTCATGATCTCACAGTCTGTGAGTTTGAGCCCCGCATCGGGCTCTGTGCTAACAGCTCAGAGCCTGGAGCCTTCTTCCGATTCTGTGTCTCCCTCTCTCTCTGGCCCTCCCCTGCTCATGTTCTGTCTCTCTCTGTCGCAAAAATAAATAAAAACATTAAAAAAAAAAAAAAAGAAAAGAAAAGGGACACCAAATTCGAGGCTTAAGATTTAGTCTCCCCAAGGATCCCCTTCTGACAGGCTTTCTCCGTGTCCATAAACACCCCTCAAGCCTTTGGCACATGGCTGGGCCAAGACCTGTAGGCCATGAATAAAAGAGTCAAACCTGGGTCGCTGCGAGTTCCCAATCCGAACACTGTCTCTGCCTCTCTGCACCTTCCGGAACCACCCAGCTTACCTTACGAACGCCTCGTCTGTCCACACATTCTTTCATTTCCCTCTATGTCCAGATTCTCCATCTTTTTGTTCTCACCCGGGAAAGTCCACAATGCACAGGGACAGGAGGGCCTCAAGAGGTCACGGAAACCCCCTCTTCCTTTCCGGGGACCCTGAATGCTCATTTGAGGGGTGTGGTTCCCCTTGCCATACCCACCCCCCCCCCAAATCCAATATGTGGATGATCCCCCCACTCGGCTCACTCACTGACACTCAACACGTACCCCCCAGAGACACGAGGTGTCTAGGGACTCATTGCCGCGACGTTAAGCCACAAGCACCCCATTGAGGACCCGACTTCCGCACCCGAAGGCTAACAGTAGCCACAGGAGGAATTTATCCCATCGTTCGTGGCATTTCGACCCAAGACTAAAACGCAACTCCAGTGGTTTCTGAGGCTGCGATGGGTTGAAGTGTGTCCCCTCCCCCGACCCCAAAAAGATAGGTTGAAGTCTCATCCCCCAGTCCGTCAGCATGTAACCTGATTTGGAAATAGGATGGGTTGCAGGCAGATTGAGCCTTGTCTCACGTACCCCTCAAAGACTCCTTCTAACTCACCGCCTGGTTGTGACAGTAACCTCGCCCTATCCCTAGCATCGATGAGTCAGGATTTCTGGGCTCCTTCGCATCCTGCCCCTTCACGGGACTCAGTCTCAGACCATAACAACCCTAACGGCAGGAACCACCTCCCCACTGCACTCACCCAGATTTTCCAGCTATCAAAACACTACCCACCCCGAGTCAACGGGGGCCGCTCGTAATTTCTCTTGGCAACAAGCGGCATCACCCCTCTTGTGACTCATTGCATGGCCCCGGTCCCGTCCCTACACCTTCTCTTTGGTGTCCCATCTTCAATCAGCATTTATTGGCTGAGCCCCTCAGCTGAATGAGACAATTATTTCCATGAGTCTTGCATTGCCCCCCGTGAGGCGTGCCTTGTGTGTGAGGATTTTGCAGACTGGTACCTACCTACCAGCCGGACTGGCTCCTGTTATCTTGCCAATCCTGTGAGTCCTTTTCAGAGTTTCGATCCCCCTTCAGTCTATTCATGTCTAACCTCTCACTCTTTCTTCTCTCCACCCCTCACCGAATTCCCCACAAACGTGGGAGACCAGCCACATCCTGCGAAGGCTGAAAGTCACCCTACAGACACAGGGTCTAGGATGACTGCGACCCCCTTTTTCATTAGCATCAGAGGAGCCAAATGCTTAGCAGTAAGCCCCGAGGATTTAATATGGCCTCCACCCATGTTTGGGCAACTTTTGCACCCAGGCCCGGGGCTTCCGAGGGAGCGACTTGTATGTTACAGTTGGAAGTTTCTGCTGCATGTTCATTTCCAGGGACTCCTCAGACATCTCATCATCAATGGGAACATCAAGAGGCCAACGAGGTGGGGACGCCTGGGTGGCTCAGTTGGTTGAGCCTCTGACTCTTGATTTCAGCTCAACTCATGATCTCATGGTTCATGAGATCGAGCCCTGGGTCGGGCTCTACGTTGATAGTGCGGAGCCTGATTGGGATTCTCTCTCTCTCTCCCTCTCTCTCTCTGCCCCTCCTTTACCTACACGTGCATGCCCCCTGCTCTCTAGATAAACAGATTTAAAAAGGTGGAGGGGCAATGAGGTTTTCTGAAGAATTGTGACCGCTGTTCTGATTCCATCAACCAAGGATCTCTCTGTACCTCCTTCTTGCAACCCTGTCAACTGGCTGCCCTCGGGCCTCAACTCTTGGTTTTACTCCCTTATTCAACCATTAATAATTCTCTTTTTTTTATTCATTTTCCTAGGAATACCCATCTTTGAACGCCCAGTGACCAAATCCTAAATCAGTTTCAGATCCAGCATTTTATGCAAGAAATGGTTCAACTGGCTTTGCACAAACAGCAGGGATGGAAAACCAATCCTGACATCACCCCAGACACTAACTACTGAGAAAATCTTGTTTGCGACTGAGCTCCCTAGATCCACCTATCATGAATCTCGGTTATCTCCCCACTGTTGGAAAATTAAGGCAGTTAAAGGACACTCTAGGTCTGTCTTAAACAAGAGGGGGATTGACTATAGTTTGTCTCTACTAAAGTCCAAGCTCATTGGGACTCACGAGATTATTTCGTACTTATTTATCAGACCCTTCTGTGGCTCTTTCTACATAGAAGGCTCTAGACAAATATCTCGCTCAATCCTCAGAACGACTCTATCTGGTAGATAATGTTATGACCCCATCATACAGATGAGGAGACCGAGGCACAGATGTTAACCAAGTTTCTCAAAGTCACACGGCTAGAAAGGGGCAGGGCTGGGGCTCACACGCCCTTCCCCTCTCCCTAGTCTGGTTCCAGAGTCGTAGCTCTCAAGAGTACCACCGCCTCTCCAGCTTACGACCAGAATGCATTCTGGTGCAGGAGGGTCCTAGAAGAGGGAGGTTCTCGTATGATCTTCTGGGCCCTGGCCTTTAGGGAGTCGAGGTCTGTCTGAGAAATGGGTATGAACACTGGAACTAGATCTTGAAGGTTGTAGGGGGACACACTCGGCGTAGTGACACAGGCTGGCCGCCTGAGGGGGCGCCAGCCCGGCTCGCGGAGCCAGGGGAGCCAGAGGGAACCTTGGCAACGAAAGTCAGGCTCAGACTCTTAGGACCACAGAACGTCGAGAACAGAGCATCTTAGAATGCTGAGAACAAAGCCTCTTAGAACGTAGAACAAAGGCTCCTGGAGTCGTAGAACGGTGAACGCAATATCCCATACGATCTGGGAGACAAAAGACGCTTAGATTCTGTTCTGGTCGAATTATAGAATCTTCCACCCAGGCTGGTCTTCTAATTCCAGAATTTGGGATGTCATCGATCTCAGACTCTTAGTTAGAAGTTAAGACTGTCTACATAATTTGGGAAGCCTGCTGCAAGATGAAAATGCGGAGCCCCTTGTTCAAAAAATAAGAATTTCAAGACAGGAACAGCTGAGTATTAAACCAAGCACAGGGCCCTCCTAAGCTGGTCACACGCCGGTGGAAGCCGGTCCCGCTTAGAAGCATCATTTTATGGGACGATGCCGGTCTTAGCCAGCCTGGTCCTCTGGTTATACAGCTGAGTGTCTGGGAAGGCTTCGTGGAAGAGGAGGCAAAATCAGGGCTCGACTCAATAACCCTCTCCGCCCCCTGCACAGCCTCAGCAGCTTAGGGTTGCTAGGGGTGGGGGGGGTGGGGAGAGGAACAGCTGCCAAACTGTCACGTGGACCCATTCCCTATTTATAGATCACCCCTTCCCCTCTCGCGGGACAGTCCAATGGTAGCCTGAGCTCGCCCGCAAGGGGGCGGAACCAGCTGCGGGACCCGGGAGGCACGGACCAATGACATTGAAGCAAGGGCGGACTTGTTTCATTGTGACGCGCGAGGGGGCGTGACCAGGCCCCAAAGGCTGGCAAGCGGTGGGGCGTGGCGAGGCCGCCCAGAAGCAAAGCGAGTAGGAAGCTGCGAGCATGCGTCGCGTCGGGGGGCGCGGGTGCACCGCCGAGCGGCTTCGTAAAGGAGGGTAGCAGCCAATAGGCGACGGTTGCTCTGTCGCCGGGGGCGTGGCCATGCAGATAAGGCGCGGGTGGGCGGCCCAATGGGCGGGCGCCTATGCAGATGAGACGGTGACAGCCGGGCCAGCGGGCGGGCGGGCAGGCGGGCTGTTGGGGCGGGGAGGTGGGACCCGGAGAGGGGTGGCCGTGGGGCCCGGCCGGGCTGGGGTGGGGGGCCGCAGCCATGATCCGGGCCTTCTCGTTCCCGGTGAGCCCCGAGCGGGGCCGGCTGCGGGGCTGGCTGGAGGGCAGCCTGGCCGGGCTCTGCGAGTTGCACTGGCTCCGGGAGAGGCAGGAGTACCGCGTGCAGCAGGCGCTGCGTCTGGCCCAGCCCGGAATGGGGGGCGCCGAGGCCGAGGACGAGGAGGACGCCGATGAGGACGAAGATGCGGCGGCGGCGCGCCGGGCCGCAGCGGCCCTGGAGGAGCAGCTGGTGAGGGGCCGCCTGTCCGTCCATCCCTCCGCCCCCGTGTGTGTCTATCTGTCTGTCTGTCTCGGTTGGATGCTCAGACACCCGTTGCGGTGGGGGAGGGGGAGAGGACAGGGGGTGGGGCTGGAGACCCAGGAGTATGGGCGGCGGGCGGGATCTGGCCTCCTCAACCCCAAACTGGGGAAGGTGGGGTGGGGGGGAACTGCATCGCCTCCGCTGGGGCCTCGTGAAATGCACAGACCCTTTCCCCAAAGAAAATTCTTCTAGGCGCTAAGTATGTGTCAAGCCTGGGCCGAGTATTTGGTAATGCGTTGTCTTCTTGAAGCTTGGGGGAGAGGAGGGTGATAGTCCTCATTTTGCAGAGAAAGAAGCTGAGGTTCAGAGATGGCAAGTGACTCACCCAAGGTCACACAGCCGGGATCCAAACATGCCCCGCTCTGGCCCCGCTACCAGGGCTCCATCTTCCCTAAGTCCCGATGTGCTTGGAGATCTCCGGAGGGGGCGGGGTGGGGGGGGGAGGGGATCCTCGGGCCTCCTGAGGGAGGGACCACTGCTGAGAGGAAGCTTGCAGTCCCTGAGGACCCCGCGGTCATCTTTACTCTCTGGTGACACTTTCCCTCCTTTCCTACCTGGTCCCAGCCTTGGTTAACCCCAGAAGAGGCAGGTTGAGGCAGCGTGGGGGCCCGACTTCTGAACTCCCCGAGTGCTCTCATGGTGGAAAATGAGGCAGAGGTCTCCAGAAGGGCTTAAGGAGCACCACCCCTCTCTCCTTCTCTGTCATTTGTTCATTCTCCTGACCTCTTCCTGGATTCCCCTCACTCTCTCTCCCTATTGCCACATCCCTGTGACTTTCAGTGTCTGTTTCTATCTTTCTTAACCTTCTGTGTCTATCTCTGTCTCCCCAGGCTTCCCTTGCATTTCTGCACACCTCTCTGTTCCGGCCCCAAGTCCCTGTCCCCACCTCTCTCTCTTCCCCTCCCCCCCCCCCCCCCCCAGCCTGCCAGGCCCCAGACCCTGGCTCTCCCCTTGCAGATCCCATCCCCAAGCCTGTGTGTGGTCAGAGCTTCCCGTTTGGGGAAACCTGAGCCGGGGTGGCGGGGGAGGGGGCTCTCCCTGCTGCTGACCTCCATTGCCCCCGCCCCAGATGGGGAATGGGGAGGGGGTCTGCAGCCAGACTCCGGGGCTGCACGCACAGCCCCTCCCCCGACTGGGAGCGGGACCCTGCACATTCTTCTCTGGAAACAGAAACAGCTGTGGGAGGCCCCACCCCCTCCCAAAGTTGGAGACGCCTTGTGGGGGCCTTCACCCCGCTCCCCCCCTCCCCCCCTAAACTGGCTGGGCTTGGGAAGGCACCTCCCACCCTACGAGGAGAGGGAGAAAGCACAGGGATGGGCAGGCTGTGTCCTTCCTTCCTGTCCCTCGGTCTCGCCCTCTCTCTGCCTCAGTCTCCTCTCTCTGTCCTTCAGCTTCCCCATCCCTGCCCCTAAGTCTCCCCCCTTCTCCGCCTCTCTGCCTAACCCCCCCCTCCCCCCCGAGGTGGTAGTGGAGAGGCCTCTTTCCCCCACACTCTCCAGGCAAAGCTCCGTCCCAGCGTCAGGGAGGAGGCGGTGGCAGGCAGCGGGAGAGAGACAGCGGCACCGAGGGAGGAACAGAGAAACGCTAAATATAAACTCCTCTGCCGTTGGGGGTTCCTGGGTCCTTCTGAGGAGGGTGTGGGTACCTCCTCTGATCCCTGAGCCTCTGTCTTAGGATACTTCCCCCTCCCACCCCCCCCTTGTGCCCCCCTCCCCTGCCCCAGGAATACACTCCCTTTGAAGCAACAAAGATTGAAGCCAGACTTGATTAGTTTCTAATAGGAATGGTGGGGGGGGGGGGGGTGCAGGTGAAGACGAGGGATATTCAGAGAAAAGAGGCAAGAATCCTGGATGGGCGTGGGGTGGGGGTTCTGTTCTCTCCCACCAAGAGAGAGGGTCCCCTTCCAGCAAGAAGGACTTAAGTTAGACTCGCAGAAGGACTTCCTAATAGAGATGAAGGGAATTGGACCAGCAGCGGGGGTTGGGGTGGGGACAAAGGTCTAGAAACGCTTGGGCAAAGGGCTCTCCAGGGGTCGTAACCCCATGCATGTTAACCCTCCCTGGATGGCGGACGGTCCCCTGGCAGAAGGGTTTGCAAAAAAAAAAAAAAAAAAAAAAAGATGAGGGGCATTGTGGGTACACAGGGAGGGAGCTAGATTCAGCCCAACATCCTTCTGGTCTTTTAAAGAGTTATCATTGTTGGGGCGCCTGGGTGGCGCAGTCGGTTAAGCGTCCGACTTCAGCCAGGTCACGATCTCGCGGTCCGTGAGTTCGAGCCCCGCGTCGGGCTCTGGGCTGATGGCTCGGAGCCTGGAGCCTGTTTCCGATTCTGTGTCTCCCTCTCTCTCTGCCCCTCCCCCGTTCATGCTCTGCCTCTCTCTGTCCCAAAAATAAAAAAAAATTAAAAAAAAAATTAAAAAAAAAAAAAAAAAAAGAGTTATCATTGCTTCGCACCTGGAAGGGATGGGGGTCAAACTTACAAACAGTGAGAGTGTGTAGACTAGGGTGGTGTTGGAGGGTCCAGGTGCGGGGGAAGGGGAGGCCTCTCCTGTCTGTCCCCCTTAACTCCTTCTGGGAACCGACGTGACACGGGCAGAACTTCACACCCCCCCCCCACCCCAGCTCCCAAATTGATCCTTTCATCTTTATTTTTAATTACACGAGTGAAACATGACTTTCTATTTTCCTTGTTGAGACGTTCAGCACTTTGGGGGCGCCTGGGTGGCTCAGCCGGTTGAGCGCCCGACTTCGGCCCAGGTCACGATCTCCAGGTTCGTGAGTTCGAGCCCAGCGTCGGGCTCTGTGCTGAACAGCTCAGAGCCTGGAGCCTGCTTCGGATTGTGTCTGTCTCCCTCTCTGTCTGCCCCTCCCCTGCTCATGCTCTCTCTCTCTCTCTCTCTCTCTCAAAAATAAGTAAATAGTAAAAAAAAGAAAGAAATTCAGAGCTTTCGTGTAATAATCAAAGCTAGCATTTATTAAGAGCTTAAAAGGAACTGCTATTTTAGTTCATTTAATCCTTATGACACCCCATAAGAGAGAGAGTTGAATGCCATGTTGCAGAGGAGGAAACCAGGGCCCAGAGAGGGGAAGTAACTTGTTCCAGGTCTCCTCGGAATCGACACTGTTGTCACCTTGGTGTGGGTCCCTCCAGACCTCTTCCACAGCTTACATACCAAGAAGTGTAGTGTTTTGCTTTGCTTTTTAATTTTTATTGTACTAAAATTTTTTTTTAAATTTATTTACAGAGATATTTACAGAGAGAGAGAGAGCGCGCGCGCATGGGTTAGGGGCAGAGAGAGAAGGAGACACAATCTCAAGCCGGCTCTGCGCTGTCAGCCGGAGATCCCGGCACAGGGCTCGAACTCACAAACCGTAAGATCATGACCTGGGCCAAGATCAAGAGTCGGATGCTTAACCGACTGAGCCACCCAGGCGCCCAATGCTTTGCTTTCTCACAAATTCCAGGTCTCTTGGGTGAGGTCCTTGGGGGGACAATGCCAGTGGTTCTCAAGGTGTGGCCGCTGGACTAGCAAGATGGTGGGGAGGGACTTGCAAGATATGCAAATTGGGCTCCAGCCTGGAAGCTCGGGAGGCGGGACCCAGTAATTTAGGCGCCGACAATGCCCTTCAGGTAATTCTGACTCTGGCTGGTGCTATGCCCTTTCCTTTTCCGCCTGGAAGCTCTATGTGAGTGATGACTGTATACACATATGGCCTCCTTCCGTTTTGACAGCTGCATAGTATTCTGCTGTATACGTTCATCCCTTCAGCAAACATCTGAGCGCCTACTCTGTGCCAGGCACTGTGCTATGCACTGGGCTTGGGGTGTGTGTGTGTGTGTGTGTGTGTGTGTGTAGGCTGGGGAAGTGGGGGAAGGACGCAGCGGCCAACAAAGCAGACAAAACGCTCTGCCTTCCAGGAACGACATTTAGTGAGCAGACAAAAAACAAATGACAACCCAATGTATCATTCTGAGCCAGGAGGTCATGTGGGGGTGGGGGTGGGGAATGAAAGCAGGGCAACAGGGTGCAGAATGACCGGGGAGCTATTTTGGAAAGACTGGTCAGAGGAGGGATCATGTAAAGCGAAGATCTGAACCGAGCAAGGGAGGGAGCCAGGGGGAAATTCAGGGGAAACACATCTTACAGAGGTAGGAGCTCGCCAGGCGCAAGGCGTGCTGGGGGGGGGGGGGGTGGACAGCAAGGAGGCCAGTGTGGCTTCGAGGCTACGGCAGAGTGAGCAAGGGGGCGATTAGTAGGGGGGACATGACGACGTGGGGTACGTGGGCGCTCCGGGAACGCTTCTAGCCACCCCTGATACGACACAGTTGGGCTGGCCTCTTGGGTTCTGCTCAAAGATGACGCCACCCTGAGCATCTCTGCACAGCCCAGGGCAGGAGCCCAAAGTGGACCGATTTGTTGACTTTGCTCCTATAAACAAGCCCAGAAGGGGGCTTCTGTTCTGGGGGCGGGGGAGGGAGGGGTGAGGACGGGGGGGGGGGGGGGGGCCAGGAGAGCCGCCGCCGCTGAAGTAGGAAGCTGGGGGAGGGAGGGGGGGCGTCTGCGGGGGAGCCGGGCCGTCTTTCTGCCCTAAATAGGCAGGGCTGGGCGCCTGGCCTCCCAGCTCCTCCCCCCTCCCTGCCTCCCGCCCGCCGTCCAGACAAGCCGCTTTTGTCTGAGGGTCAACCGTCGGCCCCGCGGCTGCCGCCACCTCTGGCCTCACCCGGACCCATGTGGGACTCTTCCTGGATCTGTTTTCCAAAATGGGGTTAAGCCCTAGTGTCTCAGAGGCCCCATCTGTGTTGTTTCAGCCCCACCCCCTTCCCTAATGACGGCCGCTCCGCTAAAAGGGTTTTCACTTTCATTCATTCATCCCTGATAAGAAATGGTCATTTCCTGCAGCAAGAAGGATCCGGGATAGACTCAACAGAAATTTCTCATGGGGATGAGGGGTTGATGGGAGACATGGGGGGGGGGGGGAGTAGGAGGGGGGTGAGGCTTCTGGGTAGGAATGAAGCAAGGGCAGGAGGAAGATGCCGTCCCCCAGGCAAGCGAACCTGCTGGGGCTTGTTGCTGTAGTACCCACTAAGGCTAGACTCACAGAAGGACTTTCCAGTAGGGGTTGGGGGGCGGGGGAGTGGTTCTTCCCAAGAGAAGGAGCAAAGGACTTAGTACGAGTCGTGGTCTGCCTATTTTATCCATATGAGGGAAAGAACCGGTCTGCAGCAGGAAGGACTTAAGGAAGCCTTGCAGAAGGACTTTCTGCTGCCAATAAGGGGCGGTGGGGGGAGATGGGAGCATCCAAGAAGAGAAGGTCAAGGACTAGAGAAGGTGGACCCCATGGCTAAGGGATCTGCTAGGTAGCAGCGAATTGCCCTTCCAGCTAGACCACCTGAGCTTAGGCTCAAAGAGGGACATCCTAATAGGTGTTAAGGGGCCACGAGCACAAATGGAGGGAACACCTGATAGAGAGGGAGCAGGGGCGGGGCCTTCTGAAGGTTAGCACACCCAAGAGACGGTGATGTCGCTGCAGCACGAAGGACTTGAGTTAGACCATCAGAAGGACTTCTATTAGGCTGAAGGGACAGAGAACTTGAGGCGGGAGATCCTGGGGCTTGGGTGCTTTTACCCTTTCGAAATCAGAGCCTCATTGTCAAGGTGAAACCCTACCCGTGGTCTGGGAAGATGTGGGGGGCTCATTGGCAGAGGTTGGGGGGGGCATTCTGACCAATCTGCTTTCCTCATGCCCTCAGGAGGCCTTGCCTGGGCTCATCTGGGACCTGGGCCAGCAGCTGGGAGATCTGAGCCTGGAGTCTGGGGGCCTGGAACAGGAGAGCGGGCGCAGCTCAGGTAAGCAGGGCGTGCCTGGGATACCCCCATCTTTCCTCCTGCCCCTACCTCTCAGGCTGCCTCTTGGTCTCTTCCTTTCCCCACCCCTGGCTTCCCCGCCCAGCCCCTGATGATCTCTCCTCTTCTCCTTGGAATCCAGGCTTCTATGAAGACCCCAGTTCCACGGGGGGTCCAGACTCACCACCCTCTACCTTCTGTGGGGACAGTGGCTTCTCTGGATCTGGCTCCTATGGACGCCTGGGTCCCGCTGAACCCCGGGGCATCTATGCCAGCGAGAGGCCCAAGTCCCTAGGTAAGGTGGGTGGGGTTGGGGCCCTGAGAACCAGGGAATGGACAGTAGGAGAATGGTTTTGAGCCCAAGCTTCTGAGTCAGACTGACCTGGATTCGAATTCTGGCTGTGACATTCCCCTTTCGTGTGATTTTGAGCCTGTTGCTTCTTTCGGGGCCTCCGTGTCTCCCTCGGTTAAAGTGGGATTGATAACAGCACCTACGTCGTAGGGAAGTTTTGCATATTCAGGGAGCCTCAGCCCTAATTGCTATTAGACTTGGCACCCACGGTCAGGAACTGCTGTTGTCCATTTATACAAGTAAGTTTCTGAGCCCCTACTATGTGCCGGCGTAGCCCTATCCTAGTGGTGAGGGATGCAGTCGTGGCGGGGGTGGGGGGGTGGGGGTGGGGGAAGACCCCTGTCCTCAAGAAGCTGACTTTCCAGTGGGAGAGACAGATAATAAACAAGATAAGTCAGGTATAGACAGACAGAGAAGAAAGTTAGGGGAAGGGGACCAGGGAGGGCGTCCTCTTTGGAATCGGCGAGGAAGGCCCATTTTAGAAGACGCGGCCCCGGGGAAGATGTCGCGGAGACTGTGACATTTGAGTGGCGTCCTAAAATAAGTGAGGCAGTGGGCCAAACAGATATCCTCAGGGAAGAGTGTTCCAGGTAGCGGGAACAGAAAGTGCAAAGGCCGTGAGGCTGGAACGTGACTGGCAGGTGCAACCAGGAAGCCAATGTAGCCGGAGACCTAAAATTACAGAGGAGAGGCGTCAGAGATGGAGGTCAGAGAGGCAGGGGCGGGACAGACCATTCAGGGTCTTGTGAAGATTTGGTTATGAACCTGGTAGGAGGGAAGGGGGGGCGGGGCGGAGAGCAGGGTTTTTGATGACAGTGGAGGAGGAGGGGTAGGCAACTTGACCCTCCTAGGCTCACCTTAGAAGGGGCTTCGAGAGTCTCTCCACTCTCTTCCTTTTTTTTTTTTTTTTTTTTTTTTTTTTTTTTTGCCTCCCTCCCCAGGAGACGCCAGTCCTAGCGCTCCAGAGGCGGTGAGCGCTCGGGCAGCCGTGCCGCGATCATACTCGGCGCCCTACCCGACGGCAGCGGGCTCCGCGGGCCCGGAGGCCTGCTCCTCCGCGGAGCGGCGGGCCCGCGCGGGGCCCTTCCTGACGCCCAGCCCCCTGCACGCCGTGGCGCTGCGCAGCCCGCGGCCCTGCGTCCGGCCTCCTGCGGACTCGCCGGACGCCCCCGGCACGGGGCGGCCCCTGGACGGCTACATCTCGGCGCTCCTGCGCAGGCGCCGCCGCCGGGGGGCGGGCCAGCCCCGGACCAGTCCCGGGGGCGCGGACGGGGGCCCGCGGCGCCAGAACAGCGTGCGCCAGAGGCCGCCCGACGTGTCCCCGCCCCCCGGAGGCGCGCGGCCCGCGCCCGAGCCCCCAGTGGAGCGCGCGGGGGGCCGTCCCGCCAGCCCGGCGCCTTTGGGGCGCGCCTGGGCCTCGCCGTGGGAGTCGGAGACGGCGCCCGAGCCCGCCGCGCCGCCCGCCGCTCCCTCGCCCCCCGACAGCCCGGCCGAGGGTCGCCTGGTGAAGGCGCAGTACATCCCGGGCGCGCAGGCCGCCACCCGCGGCCTCCCCGGCCGCGCGGCGCGCCGCAAAGCGCCACCGCTGACCCGTGGCCGCAGCGTGGAGCAGTCCCCACCCCGGGAGCGTCCCCGGGCCGCCGGCCGCCGCGGACGCGTGACGGAGGCCTCGGGCCGCCGGGGCTCGCCCAGGGCTCGCAAGGCCGCGCGCTCCCAGTCTGAGACCAGCCTGCTGGGCCGCGCGGCCGCGGTGCCTCCGGGGCCCCCCAAGTACCCCACGGCCGAACGGGAAGAGCCCCGGCCGCCGAGGCCCCGTCGCGGCCCTGCGCCCACACTCGCGGCGCAGGCCGCGGGGTCCTGCCGCCGCTGGCGCTCCACGGCGGAGATCGACGCTGCGGACGGACGCCGCGGCCGTCCCCGAGCCCCGGCGGCCCGCGGCCCGGGGCCCGGCCCATCCCCGTCGGCTCCGCAGCGCCGTCTTCTCTATGGCTGCGCGGGCAGCGACTCTGAGTGCTCTGCGGGGCGCCTGGGGCCCCTTGGACGCCGGGGTCCCACCGGCGGCGGCGGCGGCGGCGGCTATGGGGAGAGTGAATCGAGCGCCAGCGAGGGGGAGTCGCCTGCCTTCAGCTCCGCATCCAGCGACTCAGACGGCAGCGGTGGCCTGGTGTGGCCGCAGCAGCTGGTGGCAGCCACCGCAGCCTCTGGGGCAGGGGGTGGTGCAGGTGGAGGGGCGCCCGCGGGCCCCGCCAAAGTGTTTGTGAAGATCAAGGCTTCCCACGCACTCAAGAAAAAGATCCTGCGTTTCCGTTCGGGTTCTCTCAAGGTCATGACTACCGTGTGAGTTTGGGGGTTTGCTCGGGCTCCCCCTTCATGGCCTCTGCACCACCACACTCCCAATCACTGACCCTTCCATACCTCCCTTCCAAAGACCACCATTTTCTCTGCTTCCAAAGACCCTTCCTCACTGCCCCCATCCACGGCAGTCTTGGTTGAAAAGGCTCCCCCTCCACCATAGGGAGGAATGGGGGAGGAGCCCTGTTTGGCCCAGTTCAGCTGCTGGCTCTGCAGCCCTTGGGCAAGAAAGTTCCCTTTGTTTGGGCCTCACTTTCCTCATCTGTACTATGGGTGTAATATGGTATGCGGAAGGGGTAATTCAGTTCGAATTTCCCCATTCTAGTTTAGACACTTAGTCCGTTTGTTCCCGTTCACCACTGTCACTGAACCCTCTTATTCCTCCTTTCCATGCCCAGATATGGTGTCTCCCCCCCCCTCCCCCATTCACAAAGTGCCCCCATCCATGTCCCTGGATTCTTAAGCTATCCCCTTGGCACCGCGGTCAGAGACGCTGTGTCTGACCCAGGTGGTGCCTGCAGAGTGCCCTGGGAAAGGAAGGAGCACTGACTTTGGGGTTTTGAGGGTCAGTTAGGAGGTGGTAGCACCTGGAAAGAAGGACTCTTTCGCCTCTATCCCGGGACAGTTATGGAGGATTAGGAGGTAGGAGAGGGGAAGGAAGATGGTTTCTATCTCATGCCCCCCCTTTTCTCCCCCCTCCCAGAGGGAGTGGGGAGAGCCCAGGATGACCCTCAGCTGTTCCAATCCAGTATTTTCTTTTCTTTTTAAAAATTACTGTATTTATTATGACGATGGTGACTCCCCAGTGCACAGGGGGGCCAGATTTCTGTGTTTCTCTAACCTCTTTGTAAATAAATGCACACTGTTCCATACGTGGTGGACTCTCCTTCTGTGGTAAAACGGCTTTCCTTTGGACTCACGTGTAGTGAGCAACTATTATTTGCTTTGAACATAGGGGTGTCTGGAGCCAGGTGGCAGATCTCAGGGTGGGTCTCAACCTGATTTTCCTACCATGGGGCTGTTTTACCACAATGAATCTGACCTTTGATTGAGTTGTGTTTGGTCACAAGCATGGTTTCATAAAAATATAAGTGAAGGGCCAACCCAAATTTCTTTTCTCAAAAGTCATCATAGTCAGTTTGATGTGTATCCTTGAATGTTTTCCTTTATGTGTTTGCATACATATGTGAATTTAAGTAACTATATAAATATATAACTATATTATACATATATACCATGTATATTTACATATATACATATATAAATTGAACCATATATTTGCATTATTTATCACTTTTATTCTATTATTATTATTATTATTATTATTTTCATTTGGTGGTGTTAAGTCATCTGTGTCCAAAGATTTCTTTACGGGAAGGATTTTAATTAAGAATTAGATATTGGGGGAGGGCACCCGGGTGGCTCAGTCGGTTGAGCGTCCAACTCTTAATTTTGGCTCGGGTCATGATCCTAGGGTCCTGGGATAGAGTCCTGCGTTGGGCTTCATGCTGAGCCTGGAGCCTGCTTGGGATTCTCTCCCTCTCCCTCTCTCTCTTTCTCTCTCTCAAAAAAAAAAAAAAACAAAAAAAACCAAAAAAACACAAAACAAAAAACAAATCGGTTTCTTTGATGGTTATAGTACTATTTAACTTTTCTATTTCTTCCTGTGTCAGTTTTACTAAGTTGTATTCTTCTAGGAAATTGTCCCTTTCATCTCCATTTAGATGACATTTCCCTATCGTTGTATAATGATTGTTTTTTAAAGATTTTATTTATTTTATTATTTTTAATTTTTTTTTTTGAGAGAGAGTGTGTGAGTGAGCAAGGGGCAGAGAGAGAGGGAAAGAGAGAGAGTGTGGAGCTCGAAGTGGGGCTCAAGGTCACCTGAAGCAGGGCTCGAGCTCACCCAAAATGGGGCCGGAACTCACAAACCCTGAGATCATGACCTGAGCAGAAGTCGGATGCTTAACCCACTGCACCACCCAGGCGCTCTAAGATTTTATTTTTAATTAATCTCTACACCCCACGTGAGGCTTGAACTTACAACTCCAAGATGTAAGGCTTGAACTTACAACTCCAAGAGTTGCATGCTCCACTGACTGAGGCAGCCAGGTGCCCCCCTCACTGTATTATTATTATTAGCTGCATAAGAGTCCACTGTGGGATTGTCAGCTCTCCCAATTATTTTGCTGTTAGGGACCTTGCTGCAGGAATGTCCTTGTACATACCTATATGTGCATATATGTATGTATTTCTGTAGCCTTCACTCCTAAAAATAGAATTGTTTGGTCATTAATGTACACTCATTTAAAAACTTTTAATTGAGGGACGCCTGTGTGGCTCAGCTGGTTGAGCATCTGACTTCGGCTCAGGTCACAATCTCATGGTTTGTGAGTTCGAGCCCCTCGTCGGTCGGGCTCTGTGCTGACTGCTCAGAGGCTGCAGCCTGCTTCGGATTCTGTGTCCCTCTCTCGCTCATGCTCTGTCTCTCTCTCTCAAGAATTAAAAAAAAAAATTAAAAACTTTTAATTGACATTGCCACACTTCCTCCCACTAAAAGCGCCCTCAGCTGATATTTTCATTTTTTTTTTTAACATTTTATTTATGATTTTTTTTAAATTTTTTTAAATTTTTTTTTTTTTTGAGAGAGAGACAGAGTGCGAGTGGGGGAGGAAAGGAGAGAGAGGGAGACACAGAATCTGAAGCAGGCTCCAGGCTCTGAGCTGTCAGCACAGAGCCCGACGTGGGGCTTGAACTCATGAGCCGTGAGATCATGACCTGAGCCAAAGTTGGACGTTCAATGGACTGAGCCACCCAGGCGCCCCTCCCATGTTCTGTTTTAATTAGCATGTCTCTCTCCCATTCCCTTGAGGCAACACATACTTTGGTATATTCATTGGCCCACTTGTAATCCAGTGAATTGCCTGTTCATACTCTTTGCCCATATTTCTATTGGATAAGTTCAATAATCATACCCATTTCATGAATGGATAACTAGAAGTTTGGGGAGGGGCCATTACTTACCCTGATCACACAGCAAGAAGGAGGGAGTTAGGGCTAGAACCCATCCCCCACCTGACCCCACAGTCAGGTGGAGAATGGTATTTGTTCTGCTTTGACTTTGTGTCTAGATGGGTGGGTCCACCTCTCGGTAGCTTTGAACTCTGAGAGAGCAGGAGACCAGGCCAGCTGTGTTCACCTGCAAGGAACAAAACAGAAAAAAGAAGTCTCCTTCCTTGTGGAGTTTCCATTCTAGAAGGTGGGTGGGCAGTGTGTGTGTATGGATAGACAAGTATTTCTTTTTGCATACCAATGAATAAAAGTCATTTTTAAAAGTTTGCCAAGGGGCGCCTGGGTGGCGCAGTCGGTTAAGCGGCTGGCTTTGGCTCAGGTCATGATCTCATGGTCCGTGGGTTCGAGCCCCGCGTCGGGCTCTGTGCTGTCAGTTCAGAGCCTGGAACCTCCTTTGGATTCTGTGTCTCCCTCTGTCTCTGCCCCTCCCCCACTCGCACTCTGTCTCTATCAAAAAATGAATAAACGTTAAAGAAAAAAATTTTAATAAGTAATTAAATAAAATAAAAGTTTGCCAAGGGATGCCTGGGGGGGGGGGGCGCAGTCGGTTAAGCGTCTCACTCTTGATCTTGGTTCAGGTCATGATCTCACGGTTTGTGAGTTCAAGCCCAGCATCGGCTTCTGCACCGATGGTGTGGAGCCTCCTTAGGATTCTGTCTCTCTTTCTCTCTACCCCTCCCCTGCTTGTGCTCTCTCTCTCTCTCTCTCTCAAAAATAAATAAATAAAGATTTTTTAAAAATTGCCAGGAAAAGCCACTGCTTGTCAGGACTTCCTTTGGGAATATTTGCCTCATCTCCATTCCATAAAAGTGGCAACTCAGAAAGGGAAAGGGACTTGTCCAAGGTCACGCTGGCCACAGGGGTCAAAATGGTTGAAGTCCACCTGGATGACCTTTCTTCTTGCTTAAGATTTTGGTACAAACTCATTAAAAAAGAATAATAATAAATAAATAGCAGGGGGGCGCCTGGCTGGCTCAGTCTGTAGAGCCTGTGGCCCGTAATCTCAGAGTCCTGTGTTCAAGGCACATTGGATGTGAAGCCTACTTAAAAAAAACAAAAAACAAACAAAAAACCCCCCACCAAAACCAAAAAATAACAGCTAACTGTGAAATTGAGCATTTATTGCATGCCAGACTCTATTCTCAGTGACTCAATCCTCACAGCCTCGAGGGTATATTAGAGAGATGATATATGGATACTAATATGCCCATTTCACAGATGGGGAAACCGAAGCACAGAGATGTTAAGTAACCTACGTGAGGCTGATAAGTAGCAAAGCCAGAATGTAAGTTCAGGTTGCCTAAGAGTCTAGGCTCTTAAGCGCTGTCCGACATAGCCTATATGGATTCTCTCTAGAAGGCTACAAAAGGAACTGCTTACAGGCATGGGAGCTGGGGGGCGGGGCAGGGGCGTTGACATAACAAATAAATAAATTCTGTAATTTGCTAAAGGTGACAAGGATTATGGGGGAGAACTGAGCAGAGCTACGAGGAAATTGGGTGGGGTGAGAGAGCAGAGATGTTTGTGATTTTAAGTAGAGTCATCAGGATCCGTCTCATTGAGAAGGGGACGTTTGAACAGAGATCTGAAGGAGGTGGGGGAAGTGAGGCATGTGAATAGCATGGGTGACGGACAAAAGGGTGGGAGTAGCCGGAGTGGGGGGCAGAGAATCCTAGTGTCTGTCACATTGTGTGGGGCCTCATGGGCCATGGTGAGGATTTGGGTTTTTACTTCGAGGGAGGTGGGAGCCATGGGAGAATTCTGAGCACAAGAGGGACTTAGGAGGTTTTTTTTTGGGGGGGGGAGGTGAAAGGGTTAACAGCTCTATTGAGATATAAGTCACATATCTGGGTGCCTGGGTATCTCAGTCGGTTAAGCTTCTGACTCTTTATCTCAATTCAGGTCTTGATCTCAGGGTTGTGAGTTCAAGCCCCCAGCTGGGCTCCACGCTGGGCGTGAATCCTACTCAACAAATAAAAAAGTCAAGGGGCACCTGGGTGGCCCAACTCTTGGTTTCAGTTCAGGTCATGATCTCTCAGTTCTTGAGTTCGAGCCCCGCTTGGGGCTCTGGGCTGATGGCATGGAGCCTGCTTGGGATTCTTCTCTCTCTCTCTCTCTCTCTCTCTCTCTCTCTCAAAATAAATACACATTTTTTAAAACGTTGAGATACAATTCACAGACCATAACATTCACCCAAATCGAGTTCAGTGGCTTTTAGTGCGTTCACAGAGTTGTACAACTCTCCCCACAATCAATTGAAGAATATTTCCATCCCAATAAGAATATTTCCATCCAGTATCTCCAGCCCCTGACAACCACTCACCTACTCTCTCTGTCTCTGTATTTTGGCCCATTCTGGACATTTCATACAAAGGGAATCATGCAATAAGTGACCTTTTGTGGCCGACCTCTTTCACTCCGCATGATGTTTTCAAAGTTCATCCACATGGGAGCACGTACCACGGCTTGATTTCTTTTTCCCGCCGAATGATCGTCCATTGTCTGGACGGACACACCACATTGAAGCTTTTCCGCTCCTCGGCGGATGGACATGTGGGTTGTTTCCACTTTGGGGCTATTATGACCAAAGCCGCAGGGAAACATTCAGGTACAAGTGTTTGGAGGTATGTGTTCATTTCTTTTATGTCGATACCTGGGGACTGGAATTGCTGGGTCCTACGGTGACTCTTTAGCCTGTTAAAGAACTGCCAGGCTGTCTCCTACCCTGGCTGTGCCGTTTTCCTTCCCACCTCCTCGCCAACACGGGCTATTATCTGGGGGCTCCCTTTCAAACAGGGTCCCTCTGGCTGCTCTGTGGGGCCCCGGATGAGGGAAGCCAGCGAGGAACTGTGGCTGGACCGGAGTGCCAGCCGCAGAGGAGGCGAGAAGTGACTGCAAGCCGGAGTTCATGGCAGTCGTAGCTGAGCCTGCAGTAGGAGGGGGTTTGGCGGATGGGGCTCAGTGTTGGACGCGCCGAGTGTGAGACACCCGCGGACACCCAGCCGGGAATATACAGTGGGCCATTGGGTATGGGACGCTAGAACCACTCCTGGCGTTCACGGCCCATTTCTTGAATAAAGTCAAAGCGGAAGCCGAATCCAGGGTCTCAGTTTCCCCCTCCGGAAAATGGGCACGATAGCACCACTGACTGCTAGGCTCTCACGAGGCCGGGGCGAACTCCTGGGCAGCACAAGGCGGGATTGCACGTCTGAAAACTGAAGTTACACGTCGGGTGGAAAGACGGCTGGGGGCTGCAGCTCCGGCGAGAAAGGGAGGGCATTTAGGTACGGTTCGAACAGCGTCCGTCCGTCTTCCCCCCCCCACCCCTCCCCCCACACACCCCCCGGCGTCTGGCCGCCGTCAGAAAGCAGGATAGGAGATTGGGTCGTCACCCTGGCTTCCCCCACTCTCAGCTGGGTTTCCTCCTTGGGGGCGGCCGGGGCCAAAGTCGCTGATGGAAACCAGCTGCGGGAGGCGCAGAGGCTCGGCGCACGCCCAGGCCCCTCCCCGGCGCCGGCAGGCCCCCCCCGCTGAGGGGGGAGGACGAGGGCGCCCTGGCTCCCCTCCCCCCTTCCGCAGCCGGGCCCGGGGCCCTGGCACGTCCGGCGCGCCTGATGCTTTCCAGATGTGAGCCCGGTTCCCTTCCCCCACCTGGCCCTGGGGCTTCTGCGGGGTGGCGGGGGGAAGCGGGGAGTCAGGGTCGGATACCCTCAGATCACCGGCACCCGGGCGGTGTCCCCTCCCCGCTCGGCTCGCGTCCCCATCCAGTCGGCCAAAACCGCGTAGGGAAGAAGGGCTGACGGCGAGGAGAAGCTCCCTCCAGGGCCTCCCCCTGCTCCCCCAACGCCCGCCCCTTGGGGCGCGCCTCAGCCAGCCCACGCCCCTCCTGGCCCGCCCCCCCCGGACGCGCCCCTTGGGGGAACCCCGCCCCTCACCACGCCCCTCAGCATCGCCCCTAGGCCACGCCCCCGGGGCCCGCCCCGCAAGCCCCACCTCCGCCACCGTCCCCGGCGGGAGGCTTGGTCTGCGAGTTGGTGTCTCCGTGCGCTTCTGTGCGTGTCTCTCGGGTGTCGCTGTTTGTCGGTCCCTGTCTCGGCCTCTCCATTTCTGTGTGTCTCTCCTCTATCCTGCATGTCTCTGTCTCTCTGTCTTTGCGATCCTCGGCCTGTCTCTGTCTCACCTAGTCCCTAGGTCTCTATCTCTCCAAATTTGTCTCTGCGTCCCCGTCTCTGTCGGCCTCTCCCTGCATCTCTCTCCCCTCCTCTTTGAATTTCTCCTGTCCCGGTGCGTCTTCAGTTCTCTCCCTCTGGCCTGCAGCCCCGCCACCCTGCTGTGTCCCGGCGTCCCTCCCAGGTCTGCGTCCCCCGCCGGCCCCGCGGGGACGCCCTGCCCTCCCAATTTCCACCTCCGCCTACGGCTTTGGTGTCGGCGGGCCGCGGGCGCCCCCGTGTGGCCATCGGGGGCTGTCACGAGAGGCCCGAGGGTTGGGTATGGGCGCCCCCAGGGGTGTGACCAGTGCAAGACAGAGACCCTGTGGGTGCCCCTGGTGACCCCGGGGAACGGCGTGCGACGCCAAGAGACTGTGTGAGCGTGTACTACCGCGAGCTTGTGACGTTGTGTGTGTGGCTGTGTGACCTGGTGACATTTTGTGACAACCAGAAATGGTGTGTCTGTGACACCGTGTGTTACGCAGAGAGGCTGTGTGCGACTGAGTGTGTGACATGAGGTCGTGACACGCAGGTGGCTGTGGGGGACGCCGTGAGGCTGGATGTGCCTGCGACACCATTTGGGGGACTGTGACATCAGGAGGCCGGATGTGACAGCGAGAGGTTGTAGGGCACAGTGTGCAACATGGGGAGGACACGAGGGCTATGGGGGTCACAGGGTGACAGGGCGAATGAGTGTGACACACCCAGAGGTGGCGTGAGAAGGCAGCGTGACGGGCCCCGGGCAATGGGTGTGACAGAGGGACCACGTGAGTGTGACCGTGTGTGTCCGCCACGCTGGTCAACTGTGAGAAACTGACGATGTGCGACACACGGCAGGTGGGACAGCGAGAGAGGCAGCGCGCCACTGTGCGGGGCACTCGGAGATGACAATACGAGAGAGACCTTGTGCGTGTGTGTCCCTAACATACTGGGTGACGGTGAAAGCGCGGGTGAAGTTGCCACCGGCTGTGAACACGACAGAGAGAAGTTCCAACCGCGTGTCAAGGTGTGTGACGTCTTGAGACATGGCGTGTGACGCGGCCGAGCTGTGTGTGCCCATCTGAGACAGCGTGTCTGGCTGCGGCGCGTGAGGCGGCATCGGTGATGCTGGGCCACACGAGGAGAGACGGGGAGCCCCCGTGCGTGGCGCTGGGGGGAGGGGGAGGGGCCGCGACTGTGACGAGCGAGCGCGGGTCAGTCGTGAGACTGTGTGGCCCCCGCCGCCGCGCGCGGGACAGAGCGTGCACGTCGATCTGAGGGACGGCGAGGGTGAGCCTGTGTGCTGGGAGGGGTGGTCTGTGACGGGACGACGCAGGTGGCCGGCGGGACGGGGTGGGAGAGCACGTGTGCTGGAGGGGCCGCGCGGGACCCGCATCCGAGGTCCGGGGGACATGGGGACAAGTGCAGAGCGTGGGGCAGGCACCCTTGAAGACTGTCTTTCCCTGCGAGTGAGCGTGTGCGTGCGTGTTTGAGAGGGACAGAGGCAGAGATGGAGAGGGGGACGGACAGAGAGAGGGGACCCAAAGAAACAGACCCAAGGCGGTGGGGGGGGGGGGCGGGACAGCGGTGGTGGCAGCAAGGAGGAGGCGGGCCCTCAGGGGCTGCGCCTCGGGGGAGGGGGCGGGGCGGACTAGGGAGCGTGGGGGGGAGGGGAGGGGGACCCAGACTCGGTCTCCCAGGCTCTGCCACCTGCCTGCCATCCCGGCCCTGAGCAGCAACAGGTAGGAGGCTCCGGTCTCACCCCACGGCGGATCCCTCTGCCCCATCGCAGCCGCCATCTGTCCCCCTAGGAATGAATGAATGCGTGAATGAATGACTTCCTACGTCTGCGTCTCCACCAGCCTGTCTCTCCCCAGCCCCTCCATCCCCCTCTCTCTGTCCCCCTGTCCCCTCTCTCCTCTGTCCCTTTATCCAACCCCCCCCACCCCACGCCTCTCTCTGCCCCTCTATCGTTGTGCCTTCCACTGTCCTTCCATGTGCCCCTCCCTCTATCCTTTCCCACCCCCTCTCTCCACCCCTCCTGGACCCTCCACCTCCCCTTCTCTGTCCCTGCCCTGTCCCTTCATCCCCTCTGTCCCCCCCTGGATCACTCTTTTTTTTTTTGACCCCTCTCCTTGTCCCCCCTCCCCCCACATCGCTTCATCCCTCCACCTCTCTCTCCCGCGCCCCAGTCTCTTTATTTCTTCCGTGCCTCGGTCTTTCTGTCACTCTGTGGCTCCCTCTGCCCCTCCATGTGTCCCTCTCTCCATCCTCTCTGCCCCTCTCCCAGTCATGGCCGAGTTGCCCGCCGCACCCCACCCCCAGCCCTCTCTTGGGCGGCTAATGAGCAGAGGCGCCTTTGAGGTGGCCAGGCCGGGCGTGGGGGAGCTCCCCAAGGGGGCCGGAGGGGGCAGCTGCTGCCAAGGCCCTAATGAGGCCCCCTCTGCGCCCTTCCCGCCGCGATCTTAATTCCTTGTTCTCCCCGAGCCGCCGCTAATTGGCCTGGGGAGGGCCCCCCTCCTGGCTCATGCTCTGTCCCCGGGGGCTGAGGACACCTGGATCCCGATCCAGCACCTGTGGCCCTGTTCTTTGGTCCCTCCCTCCACCTGCCAGGCAGCCTTATCACCGGACTTCCCTCGGGCCTTCCCTCGCCCGTCTTTGTCCTTCCCTCCATCTAGGTACCCCGTCTCTGCACCCCTCCATCCCTCCTCTGGCCCCTCCGGCCCTCCCTTGGCCTGCCTCTCGGTCGCCCATCTGTAGGTCCCTTCATTCCTCCTCTTTTCTCTGGTTTCCTGTCCCTCCCTCCACCTCCGGGCGCCCCATCCGTACGCTCTTCCATCCACACCCCTGTCGCCGGGTCCCACTACCGCTGCCACCCCTGCCTGGGGACCCCGGCTTGTCCTAGCCTACCCCGTCAGCCCCTACTCCCGCCCGGCGTTTAAACCCTTCCCCGCCCTTAGCCATGTCCAACAACATGGCCAAGATCGCGGAGGCCCGCAAGACGGTGGAACAGCTGAAGCTGGAGGTGAACATCGACCGCATGAAGGTGCGGGGTGGGCTTGGGGAGGCCGGAGGGAGCTGCGGGGCCGGGGGCCGGACCCCGCGCTGTTGGAGGCGGGGCCCGCGGGAAGACCCTCTCCGGAACTGGGCGGGACCCGGGGGCGGGGCGGGGCCGGGAAGGGGCGGGGCGGGGCCGGGAAGGGGCGGGGCGGGGGCGGGGCTTTGGGCGGAGAAAGGACCGCGCGCCCCGGCGTCCGCAGGTGTCGCAGGCGGCGGCCGAGCTCCTGGCCTTCTGCGAGACGCACGCCAAAGACGACCCGCTGGTGACGCCGGTCCCCGCCGCAGAGAACCCCTTCCGCGACAAGCGCCTCTTTTGCGTCCTGCTCTGAGTCTTCGCGACAGCTTACCCCCTCCCTCGCCAAAGAGTGAATCCAATAAACGTGGCGGCTGTGGTGGTACCTGTGCTTTTGGGGAAACTGAGGCACGCACAGAGCCTGGGGCCATCACGGGGGACCCTGTCCCTCCACGGCCCTCCTGAGTGTGTTTGCAGTGTGTTAGGGGTGAGGATGTGTGGCGTGGGGGGGGGCGTTGTGGATGGGGAGGGTGTACCGGAGGAAGTGAGCACCCCGGACTCTGACCTGCACTGGGCCCTCCGCGACCCTGAATTTATTTAATCATCCCCACAGCCCCAGAAGGCAGCTGGCTACTTGCATAGTGTCCATTTTGCAGGGGAGGAAACTGAGCCAAAGGAGGTTCCCTCACTCCAAGTTACACAGCTGGGAGGTAATGAGGGGTAGACTGTGGCCTCCAGCGCTGAACCCCCGAACCCCTGAGCTGGCCCCTCTCCTCTCCAGGAGCCCCCATGCCCACCCCCCCTTTCCCTCTCCCTGAGTGACTCCACCCCCTGCCACGGGCTTACCTCTGTCCGTAGCACTGACCTCTGTTCATTCATTTGTCCCGTTCATTCTTCCAAGCCCTCCCTGAGGACCTACCTACCTGCTCTGTGACCAGCCCTGTTCTGGGTGAAGCCGGGGACATAGTTGGGACCGAGACAGCCCTTGGCTTTGCCCTCTTGCGGCTCAGAATCCAATAGGAGACCCAGACCTGTCCCCAGATAGTGATGACCCAGACAGGGCAGGGCTGGGGTCGGGGAGCTCCGAGGGAGCGCTTGACTCAGGTTGGGCGTCGGGGAGGGCTTCCTGGAGGAGGGGACATCTGAGCTGGGACATGGTGGTAATAACACTTGGGGACCCAGAGGAGAGAGAAGCGTGGCTGGAGGGAGAGGAGACAAATTGAGGTGTGACGTTCCTCCCTTTGGTGGTTATTTTCTTTGTTCTGGGGACACAGGGCTGCCTCAGTCACAGTTCCTGCCCTGTGTTTCTCACTTCACACGTTGGTGGCCCACAGGACATTTATAGACTGCAGTTTTATATATATATATATATATATATATATATATATATATATATATTTTTTTTTTTTTTTTTTTTTTTTTTTTTTTTTGTTCTCTACTTTTGGCCTACATAACGTTTAAAAATGTTCTTGACTTGGTTGCCAAATTGAAAAATAGGAGTACTTCACATAAAAGTCCTTATTTCTGGCTTCTCCCAAATCGGAAGTTCTGGTGACCTCAGGCCTGCCTAAGCCCTCGGGGTGACCCAGAGGCTGGGGGATGGGACACGGGCTTCGGGGTTCACCAGAGTCTCTGCCCCTGTCCTACCGTCTCCTGGTCCCAGGGGGTTCTTACCCCGGCGTGAAGAGAGTGGGAAATGTCTTGAAGGTCGAAAATGAGGAGACGCAGACCGCAGACCCGGTGAGGTGGCTGGAGGGCCACTGAGTTAGAGACACCCCCCCCCCCCCCCCCGCCCCAGGGTCCTCACATACTTCCTCTTCTCTCCAGAGTAACACCTGTGCTCCTCAGCTTGGGGCTACCGGGGTGGGGGGGGGGTTGCTGGGCCCCTGGACCTGGATGGAGCCCCCTCACTGGGCCTCCCCTCCCTAGAGGGGGCCATGCGTGCTTCTGGCGAGCGCTCCATTATTCACATCGGATTGGGGTCCCCTGGGCCCCAACTCTGAGCTTCCTGCTGGATCGAGCCAGAAGCTTCTGTAATTACATCTCCCTCCTGCCTCCCACCTCTCAGCCGTCTCCAGCCCCGTTGCATCATGTCTGTGGGAGCCCCGGGGGAGACTGGGGACAGAGAGAGCCAAGGATGAGCTGGGGAGGAGGGGTGCCGGGAGGGAAGTTGCCAGAGGATTCTGGAATTTCTCAGACCCGGCCTCCTTGCCTCTTAGAACCTGAAAGGCGAAGGAATCTCCAATTGCAGGACCTCAGAGGGCCGGCATGCTGGAGTCTTTCAACCCCGGGGGGCCAGAATCCTCTTCCCCTGTCCGGCTAGGATCCAGAGCTCTGCACCTCACGAGCGTAAGGATCTCTTGAGCCTAGACTGTTGGGATTTTTGGACCCTTTCAGCTTCGAAATCTTGGGGCTGTATAGCGGAGATCCCTTCTCCTGACTTCCTGACCCCGTGTGGGGAAGGGAGGGTGGGCAGGAAGGGAGGTCTACCTGGAGGAGGCGGGGGAGGCCGGATGAGCCGGACAGAGCAGGTCCCGGGCGACCAGCATCCATGCGTGCAAATCTGGATAATCTTGTTAGCGGGTATGACTTGGGAGCACTGGCTTCTGGTGACCCGCTGCTCTATCCGGCCAGCCCCAGCTGTGAGGTCAGCTCTGCGGTCAGAGCCAGGCCAAGAGGCAGAGAGGTGACCGCCTGGGGAAGTGATTGCTGTCAGCAGTCCCCTCCCTCTTCACCCCCAACCCCGAGGGCTGCCCCTGTCAGGCTGTCTTCCCTCTGTACCCCACAGGCCCTGAGCAGTGCTTGGTTCTGCTGAAGGGGTCTGGGGGCGGGGTGGCCCCAAGCCACAACTGTGACCATCACTTCCTGGAGTCCTGTTTCTGAAGCCCCAACCTCACTTAATTGTTGGATAACCCCTTCCCTCCCCCCCCCCCCCAAAGACCCGGTTTATCCCCATGTTTCAGACGTGGCATCAGGCACAGGGCGGTGACATCACCTGGCCAGTGGGGGCTTGAGGTGGGAGTGGGGGCCGACGGATGAGCTCTTCCAGAAGCGACTGGAGGTGTCGGGAGGGGGCTTGCAGGACGGAAGTGAGGGGCGCACCCCCCACCCCCCGCAAAGGCAGGGCAGGGATGACAGGGGAGAGCCCCCTGGAGCAGGGGTGAGAGGCAGAGTCTGGCGGGTAGGCAAGGGCCCATTTGCGGTGCAGGAAAGGGCGGTGGGCAGAGGAAAAGGGCCTCTGACTGAAGGTGTTGGGACCTGCCGATGAGGGACAGGTCAGGATGGGCACACAGTGGCTCCTTGCAGCAGCCAGAGGGCACAGGAGGACAGGAAGGCTTGGCAGGTGTCAGAGCTGACGCGGCTGTGCTCACTCCTGTCTGTGCGTGGGGCGGGGAGGGCTACAGGGTGGGTCCATCTTTCTCCCTTCTCCCGGGGCAAGGTCAGGAGGCTGGGAGCCAAGAGAGGGTTGGGCCCAGGGCAAGGGGGGGACGTGAGTTCAGCCGCAAGGCCAGATGCGGCCCAGGCAGGCAGCCGGAGGCCTTGGCCAACAAGCAGGGGTGGGGGAGACCTGGGGGGCGCAGATGACTCAGGGGAGGGCCTGCCGGTCCAGGCTCCAGCTCTGACCTTCCTCTCCCTCCCCGCTCCCCTTGCCGCACACTGAGGGGGGGCCGTGCCTCGGAGCCCCTCTGGGGCCCTCCCCCTGGGCACACAGTTAAGCGGGTGGGAGTCTGTGGAAGGAATAACGACCGCCAGCAGCTACCTGAGGGCTGCCTGGAGGCGGGTGGGGTGGCTTCTGCCCCCACTGTCCACACCACACCCCCAGCAAGAGCGAGGCAGCCACTCGAGGAAGGAGGACATCAGGGCTGAGCTAGACCAAGTCGTTGTCCGGAGTCACACAGCAAGTGGCCGGCGGGTGGCGGAGGGGGGGTGCTTCCAGAACCCGTGTCTTCCCAAGACGCCGGGCAGCAAACCTTCCCTTGCAAACCGACGCGGGAGACACAGCCACGAAGAGGCCCATGGGCCCGCGGTACCCAGGCGCCGACACCCACAACAAGACGCGTCAGCAGACACCAATGGGCAAGTGGACCTTCGAGGAAAGGGACACCAGAGTGCACACACACACACACACACACTCACAGCGCTCTTCCAAGGCTCACCCGGGTGACACTAATCCCGCACAGACCCGCACGTGAAGGTCACACGTCCACCACGGTCCCTGGCACACCCCGCCCCCGGGTGCCCACCCTGCCCCCCGGTGCCCACCCCCACCCCCACCCCCCCCGCCCGGCCCCACCCTGCCCAGGTTCTGTGCCGGCCGGCGCCAGCTGTCCCTGGGCTGTCCTCTCCTCTGCCCCTCTGTCCGCGGTCCTTCTGGGGACGCCTGAGTCGCGTTCGACCAGTGCGAGAGGGAGGAGGCTGACTCACCCCCCCCCCCCCCCCGGGGCGGCTCCTTCCCACGGTTCCCCCGCCCGTGGAAGCCGCCTGCCCCCTCATAGCACAGCTGGGGTGACCTTTCACCCCAAGGCACCTGCAGGAAGAGGAACCCTTTGTGGCCCTTGCTGCAGGCGTGGCCCCAGCTGGGCAGGATGTCAGGGTTCCCGGAAAGTAAGTGGAAGTGTGTCCAGCACTGACATTGGCCCCGGGACAACCGGCCCCCAGTGGCACAGGTGGATAAACTGAGGCCTGGAGGGGGGGCAGGGTGTGTGAGGCCTCACTGGGCATGGGAGCAGAGTGGACTTCCTGAACGCTTCACGTCCCCAGTGGGGACAGGAAGCCAGTGGGAGGGAGGCTCCAGGAACCGGAGCTACCCCCGCCCCCCCCCCCCCCAACTCCCCTGATGCTTCGACAGGACAGAAGCCTGCCAGGCGTCATCTTTCATTAATATGATACAACTTCCTGAGTTCCCTCTGGTCTGTCTGGGGACCGCAGAGCATGGGGCGGTGGCAGGTTGGTGGGGGGGGGGGAACCACATAGCTAGGAGGCCTGAGGCCCATACACACGGGCGCCCCCCCTCTCAGAGCCTCTGCTATGGCTGGAACTGAGGCCGGAAGCCGGGATGCCAGCTGGGCACGGGAGATAGGGAGAGGGGGAGAAGGGGTGCGGGGGTTGTGGTCACTGAGGGGCCTGGGTACAGAGAGGGGAAGTCTGCAGCTAATCCCTCCTGGCCTTGGACATGAGGCAACACGGGCACAGGCTCTCTCCTTGTGACAAAGGGGGCTCTGGGATGGGCCACTGGCCGCGGTTGGCCGCCAGGCCCGTGAAGCTGGTGTTAGCGGTGGGATGGGGACAGGACAGTTAGTTAGTGGTGGGATGGGGACAGGAGCTCAGGGCAAATGGAGTTTGTCATCCCTCTAACTCAAACGGGCCTCCCCTAAGGGGTATCCGACAGGGTCTCGGGCCCTTAGGGGCGGGGAGGCTGAATGGGGAGCCGTTGACTCAGTGGGAACCAGGACCCGTTACCGGCTGTGCTGGCAGCTGGGACACGCAGGCCGACCACACTGGCCCGAGGGCGGCGGTGGCCGGGGGTGTGTTTGGGGTGTGGGAGAGAACCATGTGACAGTGATGTTGGAGTCTTGGACTGCTGTCTGTGGCCAGAATTATTCCTGGAAGTCAAGGTCACCAGAGCTTGGCCTAAGGGCCTGGGATTGCTGGAGCAAGAAGCCGGAAGGTGGGAGGGCGCTCCCCTTTGGTGCTCTTGGAAGCCCTGGGTCCCCCCGAACCCCCCACTCCCCCCCACACCCGACGGCGGGGACACCAAGTCCCAAGTCCCTCGAATCCCTCTTCCCAGACTCAGCTGGCTGGGTGAGCTTGAAAGTTGGGATGGGCTCCAGGGACTGGCATTTTTTCCTCTGGCTCGGCCACCTCCTTCTCCAGCCTTCTGGAAGGAGCGAATTGTGTCCGGGGAACAGAGATCGCAGTAATGCCTGTAAAACACTACATCGGGGAGGAATTTCCTGGTCATTTCTCAATCCCTGGGCAGTGTCCTAACCCCGGGGCCCAGAGCCCAGAATGGATCCCAGAGGCCACCCCCAGACGGCCTCTCGGACCGGTCAGCTGTGCCCCTTAGGTCTTGTCCCGGTGTGCCCCCGAGTGTGACATTCAGTGGTCCCCACGCAGGGCCACCAGGGAAGGGAGAAGAGCAGAGAGAGACCCTCCTGCGAGGAAGTGGCAGGTGGCTCAGTGAGGGCACCTGGACCGGGCAGGGGAGATGGACAGAGCCCGAGGTTGGGGAGGGGTGCCTCTAGAGCAAGCAGGGGAGGGGAAGGCGGGGCAGAGGGAGGAAATGAAAAAGCCGGGGCCAGGCGAGGAGGGAGGGAGGGAGGGAGGAGGAGGGAAGCAGGGAGAAGCTGACACACACAGACCAACACAGACAGACACAGACCTCGGCTGACAGGAGAGCGGGGGACAGAGGAGGCACTGAGAGAGAAGGCAGACAGAGGTGCGGTGAGGAGGGGAGAGAGGGAGAGGCAGAGGCAGAGAAGGGGTGGGCAAGGGAGAGGACAGAACCGGGAGAGGGAAGGGGGAAAGACAGGGAGAGAGAGGAGAGAGGCAGACAGACCGACTGGTGGACCTTGGGGTTGACCATGGGGAGGGCGGTGGGCATCTGAGTGGGGCTCGGGGGGGCAGACCCGGCTCCCCCTCACCTCCCCCCCCCGCCCCCCTCGGGACCCCTCTAGTCCAGGAGGCAGGGGGGATGGCGGATTCGTGCAGGAACCTCACCTACGTGCGGGACTCAGTGGGCCCAGCCACCAGCACCCTGATGTTCGTGGCGGGCGTGGTGGGCAACGGGCTGGCACTAGGCATCTTGGGGGCGCGGCGACGGTCACGCCCCTCGGCCTTCACCGTGCTGGTCACCGGACTGGCCGTCACCGACCTGCTGGGCACTTGCTTCCTGAGCCCCGCGGTGTTCGTGACCTACGCCCGCAACAGCTCGCTGCTGGGCCTGGCCCGGGGCCGCCCCACGCTCTGCGACACCTTCGCCTTCGCCATGACCTTCTTCGGCCTGGCCTCCACGCTCATTCTCTTCGCCATGGCCGTGGAGCGCTGCCTGGCGCTCAGCCACCCCTACGTCTACGCCCAGCTGGACGGGCCGCGCTGCGCCCGCCTGGCCCTGCCTGCCGTCTACGCCTTCTGCACCTTCTTCTGTTCGCTGCCCCTGCTGGGCCTGGGCCAACATCAGCAGTACTGCCCGGGGAGCTGGTGCTTCATCCGGATGCGCGCCACGGAGCCGGGCGGCTGCGCCTTCTCGCTGGCCTACGCCAGCCTCGTGGCCCTGCTGGTGGCCGCCATCGTCCTCTGCAACAGCTCCGTCACCCTGAGCCTCTGCCGCATGTATCGCCGGCAGAGGCGCCACCAGGGCTCGCTGGTGCCCGGGCCCCGGGCGGGAGAGGACGAGGTTGACCACCTGATTCTGCTGGCTCTCATGACGGGCATCATGGCTGTGTGCTCCCTGCCTCTCACGGTGAGTCCTCTCCGCAGCTGGAGGGGGAGGGGGAGGGGGAGGGGGAGGGCGGCCCCCGGCTCTGTCCTCCAGCGGTTGTGCCCGTTTCACGGATGGGGACGCTGAGACACCCCCCCCCCCCCGACGAGGCCGGAGGCTTTGTCCGTGGCCAAGCAACTCCCAGCTTTCCGGAGAAGTCTCTCCGCCCCCCCCTCCCGTGCTTCTGCCCTCTTGGACCCCTGCTGACCCCTGGTCTCCCAGCCTTGCGCATCTCCGGCACCCCTCCAAACACACCCCAACCTTCCCCTACCCCCGCGGTGATGACAAGGTCCACGGTTCATCGCGCGCCTGCTCTGGGTCCACCCTGTGCTCTGCGGTTTACAAATTCTCTCCGGAATAATCTTCGAATGACCCGTTGCACCCATTCCACAAGCACTTAGCAAGGAACGGAACAAAGTTCCTGTCCCGTCGCTGTTTTTACCGGTGGAGGGTCATGTGTCTTGCCCACATTCACACAGAGCCAGGTCTGGACCCCAGATTCCAGGGTCTGCTTCCCCCCCCCCCCCCCCCCCGGCTCCGGCCCTTCCCACCCCAGCCCCACTCTCCCAGCCTTGCCCCTTCCCTGCGGAGCCCCTTGCCTGCTTCTCCAGGGAACTGGAACGTGGCAACGCCACCTGGTCATCCGGCCCTGTATTCTGGGCCTCGGCTTCTCTTTCTGTAAAATGCGAGGGCTGGGCTAGATTTGGGGGCCATCCAACCTTAGGGGGCGGGGGTTACGGACAACTCAGAGGCTGGAAGGTGTGGACACACACACACACACACACACACACACACGCAGGGGCCACAGCCCCGGGACACACCCACACAACCCCAGCTCTGTCCCTCTAGGCTGGTACTTTCCTGGGACTTTCTCTCCCTCCGCGCCCCGGATGCATTTCTCACTTAGGTTACATCTTATCTTATTTCCTTCCTTTTCTAAAGGGCGCCCCTCCCTCATTCCTGCCAGCGACCCAAGTGGAAGGCGGGGCGTGAGGGCGGGGGCGTGGGGGAGGGTGGGGGGTTCACGGGTGCTTCTTAATGCCCTCGCCCTGTCCCCAGGTCCGAGGCTTCACCCAGGCCATCGCCCCGGACAGCAGCGAGGTGGGGGACCTCCTGGCCTTCCGGTTCAACGCCTTCAACCCCATCCTCGACCCCTGGGTCTTCATCCTCTTCCGCAAGGCTGTCTTCCAGAGGCTCAGGACCTGGTTGTGCTGCCTCTGCCCCAGGCCTGCCCACGGCGACTCGCAGACACCCCTCTCCCGGCCCGCCTCGGGGAGGAAGGACTCAAGGGCCCCCACTGCTCTTGGGGGGAAGGAGGAGAGATGGGTGCCCCTGTCAGCCTGGGGCGAGGGGCGGGGGGGACGCTTACCCCAGGCACAGCGATCCGCCAGCACCACGGGAACGTCATCCAAAGAGGGGTCGGCGGCAGCCTGCTCCCTCTGCTGACCCGGCTGCCGCGATCTCCTGCCCTGTGTCCCGGAAGCAGGAGCCGGACACACAGGGGCGGCACGGCCGCTGGTGGACAAGCGGGGATGGGTCTCGGGGTGCTTGTCTGCTGGAATCTCGACCCCCTGGATGCGGGGGGTGATCAGCTGCTATTCCCCTATGTCTCCTTCTTCAGGGTGGCCACGGCAGGCTCTGGGAGAAGAGGGAGGGACAGAGGGGACGTTTGTCCTGGAACACAAAAAGAACAGGTCTCTCAAAATAACTGGGGGCCTGGCCGGCCCGCTCTGGTCCTCGCTTGCCCATCTATCTCACTGTCTAAATATTTAGAGGGCGGGAAAGTTCCCAGAAGCTTCTGTGCAGTCAGGTCTGCTCTGGTTCAGGTTCTGGCTCTGATCCTCATCCCTTCGGGGTGCTTGGCTGGCCCGCCCCCAAACCCCAGGGGACATCCCTGCCCTCTCCCAGGCCACTCCAAAAGCCACCCTCTCTGCTGCCTCATGAGAACCAGAGATTCTTGGACAAGCTCCCTGCCTCCCCTCACTCCTGATTTCCCATCAGACGTGGAAGAGATGGGGCGGGGGCGGGGGGAACCGGAGGAAGGAGAGATTGTCATATGCTAGGTGGCACTCTGGACACGTGCCTGGGAAGCTGCATGGCTTGGTGGCCTGCGAGATGTGGACTGCGGGGGCGGGAGCCCGGGTGCCGGCGGAGACGAGGGCGGCCCGAGGACAAAGGCACGGGAGTTACGGATCCCAGGGACCACCCGGGCACAGGGACGCAGACCCAAGTCCCTGTGCCCGTCCCTGAGTAAACAGCCGCCCGCTTACTTACAAAGCCTGACCTCAGCTCACGTGTCCTCGGAGCCCTCACAAAAATGTCATTGATTCATTCCACAAATAGCGGGCACTGACTCTGCAGGTATTGGAGACCCTAGACCAGTCTCTGCCCCGCCCCGGGACTCCGCTGGGGTGATCGCCAGCCTTTTGGCTTCTGGCTTCAAGGCCGTCGCCTGCCCACCGAGAGGCCCAAGATCAAGGGTGCTTGAGAGGGAGCTGACTGACAGGAAAGGAAGTGGTGTTTGGGGTGGTAGGCGGTGAACAGAGGGACAGCCAGGACAGCCTTTTCCCCCCAGCCCCTCCCAGTTCCCCTTTGTAGTTGCTCTAGGGTTAAACCATAAACATGTACCTGGGGAGGGACCGGAGAGGGAGGCATGGGCCTCCCATAGAGATAACAGCAGCTGACATCATTGAGTCCTCTGCTCTGCCGGGGGGGGGGGGGGGGGGGTGCACCCTCTCTCCAGCCTGCTCTTATTGGAGCCTTTCCACAGAAGCTGGAGTCAAGGCCCAGAGAGGACAATCGCCAGCCTTGGGTCACACAGCGAGGAGGAAGCACAGTCTAAGGGTGCAGTTGATCTTTCTATCTCCGGAACCCAGCTCGCTTGGCTAGTGGCGGTGCCTCCCTGGGCCCTGGCTTCCTTTTGTGCAGAAGGGCGATGATAACGTAGTATTCAGTTCACAGGGCTGTGCTCAGGATTACCCCGTTCCCCCAGGAAAGCAGCGTAGCACAGTGCTTTCCTGGAATAAATACACCAAGACGCGTTACTGTTACTGCCGTCCTTGCCGCTGCTATTGTTGTCTGTGGCTTGAAACGTGGGTTGAGAAAAAGCAACACTTTGCTTCCGTTGTTTCCCCATTTCTTTTCTTTTCTTTTTTTTTTCCCCAGCCACTATGATTTGAATCACATTACCGGAGAAAGAGGGGTGTCTGGGAGAGTTAAAAAATAGGTCCAGACGATCGTCTTTAATGGCCATGGGCTTCCTTTCGGGGTGATCAAAACGTTCTGGAACTAGGTAGCGTCGATGGTTGTACAACACTGAAAATATACTAAACGTCTCTGAATTGTACGCGTTAAAATGGTACATTTTATGTTATGGGCATTCACCACGATAAAAAAAAATGCTAAACAAAATGCTAACGTGATGCTAAAAAAATGCTTAAAAAAATCGAGCGTGTGTAGAAACTTTTATGACAGTCTTGCCAGAGTGACCTCTTGGTTGAATTTAATAATCAAAAACTTGACTTGTACAAAAACCAAACGGGGGGCCAAGAAACATCAGGTGGTCTGGCCTTTGTCGCCAAACCTGGCCCAGCCTAAGTGAGAACCCACCCAAAGGGCCCTTGGAGGGCGGTGGAGAAAGGATGGGGTGGGGGGTGGAGGGATTGCAGAGGCGCATTTTGGGTTGGAGGCAAGGGAAAGGGGGCCTGCCTGTCCAGGCAAGACCCCCAGGGGGCGCCCGTCTCCTCTCTCTGTGCTGTCTAGGAAAGTGGGTCAGTTCTATCTGGCCTCTTAGGGCTCCCTCAATGGCAGCACAGGGCTGGGCAGTTGAACCCACAGCTTCCAAGCCTGAGGTGGGTGTTATTGTCATCCCCATTTTTCAGATTTGGCTTAAAGGGAAGTGAAGATTAAATACCTAAGATGGCTTTTTTTTTTTTTTTTTTTAATGTTCATTTTGAGGTGGGGGAGGGGCAGAGAGTGACGGAGAGAGAATCCCAAGCAGGCTCTGAGCTGGCGGTCATCGCAGAGCCCAAGGTGGGGCTCGATCCCACCAACCGTGAGATCATGATCTGAGCCGAAATCAAGAGTCGGACGGCGCCCCTTGGGGCTGGTTTTCTGCTGGTTTTTAACCACCAGGCCTGACTTCTCAAGAGTCTGTCCCCGCTCTGCATCCCACTGTTTAATCGCCGACCCCATCACCTCATCTTCCAGGCCAGGGGTTTTCAAGCATTCCTCGCCCCAGCTCCCAGCAGCCCCCCCGGGATGATTTGGAAACTCCTCTCCTGAAGCTGGTGTCCTGACCCCTGACCGCCTGTGTATTCTCTTCCACAGTCCGCGGCCCAGCGGTCATTCCCCTGCTTGCCAAGCTCGAGGGCTCCCTCTGGTGGCGGCCAAGGGACAGCTCCCTCCCTGTCTTCTCAGCCACAGCAGACAACCAAGGTTTCCCCGAGAGCCTGCGCAAGACCTATGTGGCCTCCACCCCTTTGTTTATTGAGCTCACCCTTCCTGGAACAGTGTTTCCCCTTTTCCAACCCTCAAAAGCACCCTGGCCCTTCAGGTCCTGCTTAAACTATTCCTTCTCCTTTTTTCTTCTTAAAAATTTTGTTTTTAAGTAATCCCTACACCCAAAGTGGGGTTTGAACTCACAACCCTGAGATCAAGAGTTGCACATTCCACCACCCGAGCCAGCCAGGCGCCCCACTCCTCTTCGCAGAAGACTCACTCACTCCTATCTCAGCACTCTCGGCACTTTTTGGGCAGGTCGAGACTGTGGTGCTGGGGACACGGCAGTGACAGAGACGGCCCTGGCCCTGTTCTCCTGGGGCCCATAGTCCAGAGTGGGCGGGGCTGAGAGATGGGGGGTGGGGTGCAGTCTACGGGGACACCAGGGAGGGCTTCTTGGAGGAGGGGGTGGCTGAGTGGGACCTGAGGATTGCAAGAAAGTGAGCCCGGGAAAGAGGAATGTTTCTGTTGTGCTCAAGGTGCTGTCTCTGGCCTCAGCCTCCTGCTCATCATTAACTCAACAGATTCCCTGGAGCCCCCTGGGTGGGGGGAGGGGGCCCAAGGCTGCTCTGTGCCTGCTGGGGATATGGCAGTGACAGGACGCCACCTTGGCCCCATCTCACTCACTTCCCAGTTGGACGACGTCACAGAACTAAGCCTCACGATAAGCAGAAAAGATACAAACTTGCAAGCTGGGATGTGCTGAGAGCACAGCACAGGCATCTGGGAGAGCAGAGCGAGGGGCCTGCCTAGCATGGAGTGGGTGTCAGGAAGCGAAGGAGACTTTGTTCATTTATAACTTCATTTTAGTCATTTTGGACTTCCTCCGGGAAGGCACTCGGCCTGGCCCACAGATGGGACTGGTGCGCGCGTACAAACACACACACACATACACTGGTCTCCACCAGGGGCAACTCTTGGGGGCTTTCTACAGCCATTGCCCCACCTGCTGGTCACACTGGGGATGACACTTAGTGGTCCCAGTGGCCACTACGGGGGGGGGGGGGGGGAGGGGGGAAAGTGAGGGGGCCCTGGGTGGGCGCCCCCCTCCCCCCCCCCCCCCCCCGCTGGGTCACCTCGGCTAGTCACCTTCGAAGGACAGGTTTGAGCTGGCCTGGCAGACCTGCGAGTCTGAACTGGAAATGATTCCCATTCCAAACATCTCTCTACTCGGGGCTGGAGTCATCTCCCTCAGTGCCTGCCCTGTGTCCATTAGAAGCTCTGAGTGCCGTCTACGTGTCTTTGATTAATAAAGAATGGGAAAGCGAAGTCATGATTATTTAATAACGCAGCCTGTCTGGGAGTAAAAGTCTTTCAAAACATAGGGCCCAAGGGGGAAAAACGATGACAGGCACTAGAGCAGGGCAGGCAGTGCGAGGCGAGGCGGTGGTTAAAAGCATTGGCTGTTTGGGAATCTGAATGATCTGGGGTTTGGGGACCCGGTTCGGCCACGTCCAAGAGGTGTGGTGCGGGAGGCTTTACCCGCCCGGGGCCCTCCAGATTTTGATCATTATTTTCGGGCCAGATGCCCCGGCGCAGAGCATGTGCACCCCAACTGGGTGCGGAGTCTCGTTCGGACTCAATCTCGCCCGTGCGCCAGTTAAATGAGACGTGTCTAGAAAGTGGTTGGCACAGCCCTCTGAAGTCGGTGGGTTTTTTTTCTTTAAATATATTTCTTTAATGTTTACTTTTGAGAGAGAGCATGAGCAGGGGAGGGGCAGAGGGAGAAGGAGAGAGAAGTGGACTCACTCGAAGCGGGGCTCGAACTCCTGAACCGTGAGATCATGACCTGAGCTGAAGGTGGACGCTCAACTGACTGAGCCACCCGCACCCCTATTTTTTTTTAAATACCAGTTTTATTTTTTTGAGAGAGAGAGGGCACAACTGAGCGGGAGGCAGAGAGAGAGAGAGCAAGAGGGAGAGAGAACTGGGATTCACTTGAAGCGGGTCTCGAACTCGTGAACCATGAGATCATGACCTGAGCCGAAGTCAGATGCTTAACCGACTAAGCCACCCAGGCGCTCTGAAGTGGATGTTTTTATGATCTCCCTTTTATGGGATCATTACTATTTTCCATTTTGCAGAATGGTAAACTGAGGCCCACAGGTTATCAGGTAGGAAGTGGCACAGACGGACCGACCTTGAGGTTTGGCGAGCCCGCGGACTCTCTGTAGCGAGGGCTCGCACGGCTTGGAGCCCAGTTCCGTGGGTCACCAAAACTTGTCTTCCTCTCAACTGTGAGACCAGAATTTTCCACAGGTGTCCTGGCAGCTAAGAGGGCAGCTGCCCTCTCGGGGGTAGGGGAGGGGGGCAGGCTCTCATCCATCACACTCCACCTTCTCCACTGCGCCAGAAGGCAAACCACAGCCAGAGGGTAGAAAAAGGGGGCCCAGAAGCTGGGGCTCTGGAAGAATGGCCTGCTGCTCCCGACTTGCGCACCCACGGCGCTGGGCTCTGGTGACTGGCCCACGGCGGGAAGGCCCAGCCCTGGCCTGATGTCTCTGCCGCCAGGAAGGCCCCCGAGGTTGGGCCCCGCTGCTGGCCTTCTCTGACCTCCCAAGGCCAGGGATGGGGCAGCGAAAAGTAGTTGTTTTAAAATTCCACTCGGTTCAGTCCGTTTCCCTCCTGCCAGGTGGAGGAGGTGGAGTGTGGGCGGGTCAGAAGTTAGACCCTGTCCGTTAACGGTTCATCCCCTGCACCCCCGGGGAACGGGGAGCAGGTGGGATTTGCAGTCGGGGGCGGGGCTCATGTTTTGCGGAGAGGATGGTTCCGTGCCTCCCCTACGGAACCACCGGGCCCCAGCCCTTGTTTCTTCGTGCCCCTGTGTCATTCGGGACTCGTTTCAAATCTCGTCCCGCACCCTCGTGCCCTCTCGCCCTCTCCCAGTGAATGTCACCTCTTCCCCAGAGCACCCTGAGAATCCCCCAGCTGGGCCGCAGCCAGTTTGCTGTTGCCAGCTTGGGTCTGCCTCCTTGCTGTTCCCTGGGACAGCCTCCCTCCCAGCGTGAGCGCTCATCCTTTGGGTCTGGGTCTCAGCTCGATGGGACGGGATGCTCTCATGGCCCGAACTGGCCTCAGGCTTTCTGGCCTCATCTCGGGCCCCCTCGCCGGCCGGATACAGGGGTCGGTGCACCCCCATCACTATGGTGAGCGCGCAAAGTTGATGGGCCACACTGCCGGATCAGTATCCTGCCCTCAACGACCCGGACCCGTGAAATCTGGCTCGGATCAGAACTCCGGCTCAGAGGTCCCCTCTCGGCAGCCAGTGACAAGGACGAGGCTCTTGAGTGAGCATGGAGGAAAGGCTCTTCCAGGGCAGGGCTGCAGGGCCCACGCAGGGAGCAGGCCCAGAAATAGAGGCGAGAGGGGAAGACCCAAGTCAGGTAGTCACTGTATTTTATTGGAAAACATTGATATATATTTTTCTTCACAGCTTGAACTGAACACAATATTGCCCGGTTTAAAAAAAAAAAAAACAACAAAAAAAACAAAACAAACAAACCAAAACCTAAACCAAAACACTCCGAAAATGTCCACAGCCTCACGCCTACCTGCCCTTAACCCTCAGCTCTTGGCTGGGTCTCCCACTACGCCCCGTCCCTCCCCTCCCCTCCCCAGAGGCTGGGAGCCAGAGGGTGGGTGAGGAGATTCTCAAAGCTGGGCAGGTCCCAAGAAAAGCCACTTGAACGACCTGGGGGCGGGGTGTGTGTGTGTGTGGGGGGGGGGGGGGGGGCAAGATGAACTGAACAGAAAAAGGAAAAGAAGAATCCAGACGACCGAACTGCCCACATTGACTTACTTGTCCCAGAGGCGAAAATCAGAAGCAAGGTCACGGATCATGCTCTCCGCTGGGGGAGTGTGGGGGCAGGCAGGCGGGCGAGGGGAGAGAGGGCACAGAGACAGCACAGATGTTAAGGAGCCAACCAAGTCACCACGGAGAAGCGGGAGGGGCCGGCTGGCCAGTCCTCCGGGCAGCTAGCCGACAACACCGTTTTATTGCAGGTATGTTCTCTCGAGAGTGTGGTGGGGCTCGCCTTCCCTCTCCCCACCTTTCGGCTAGCCCGGCAGGGTCTTTGACAGAATTAGTTTTAAGGGGCATAAAGAAAAAAAGAAAGAAAAAAGAAAACCAAACCCAAAGGATAACCTGTACATTACAAAGCAACATCCCCACATCCGTCCCAGCGAGGGGACCTCGGTGCGGGCGGGCGGGCGCCTCACGGCGGAGCGGCATGGGACGTTAGCACCAGGTATTTACAGAACAGCCGGAGATCGCTTTCGAAACACGGGTGTGGACAACCTGCAGAGCGGCCCGGCCGAGCGGCCCCCACCCAGCCCGACCTCAGGAAGTCGATCGGATGGTTTCAGAACAGCGGCCGATGGGATCTGAGTGTGGTCCGCTCTGTCCGTCCCCTTCGGCGAGTCGGCCCCCTCGAATGGTAAAAGAACGCCGGCTTCCGGGACTCCCTTGCCCCTCGACCCCCTCCTGGGCCACAGCCAGTCAATACCACAACTCCTCAACTCCCCCCAAGTCCTTCTGGAACGCCTCTCTCGGCACCCCTGCCCCAAAAGGCTGCCGGGATGTGCACACGGAATCACGGGGCTGGTTGCATGCAACAGTAAAAGGCATGCTCTTCTGTCCGGGTGAGGCCCCGTCCCCTCCCTAGCAGGTCCCGGGACGGGGCTGGCAGCCACCCGGCACCCAAAATAAGATGACACACGAAAGGAAACAAACCAAAACGGAGGAGAGCCACCCGGGCTGGAGGAGGAGGGCAGAGGCTCCCCTCAGGGGAACGGGGCTTCGTCTTATGAACGCATCAGGCCTCGGAAGATGTGAATGGAGGGGGGGAGGGAGAAAGGAAGGGACGGTGGGCACGGGAGGGAGGAGGCTCAAGGAGGGAGAAAGAGCAATCATGCAGCTTGGGACAAATCTTTTGTTGCTTTATCAGATTCTCAGTCAATCGACTGGTGTTTGCTAGAACCGGGGAACGCGGGGGAGTGTTGAAGAGAGCGCGCGCGCGAGAAGAGAGAGATCACGAGAGTGGGCATCACCAGCTGCCCAGGGGCCTTCACTTGGCCGTCATCATCTGTACAAACTCTGTGGAGTGAAACGGAGAGCGGGGGGGTCAGCGGGTGAGCGCGGCCGGGCCGGCGGCCCTCCCGGGCGCCAGGGGCCTGGGGCCCGTTCCCGAAGCCGCGCCTCGCGGCCGCTCCGGAACAAGCACCTGGCGTCGGCTCACCTTCATAGTTGACCTGACCGTCCCCGTCGATGTCGGCCTCTCTGATCATCTCGTCCACCTCCTCGTCGGTCAGCTTCTCGCCCAGGTTCGTCATTACGTGACGGAGCTCGGCAGCGCTGATGTAGCCATTGCCGTCCTGGGTGTGGGGACGGGGAAGGGCTCCGAACCTGAGGCTCCGACGGGGGTGGGGGGGTGGGCCCAGGGGGAGAGGCAGCACGGCGGCGGGGACCGGCAGGCACCCACGCTCAGCAGGGGAAGGGGGGGCCTCCCGAGGCCACGCGGCAAGCCGGCACCGGGACCCGTGCCTTGTGGAAGCGGTGACCCGGGG
Organism: Neofelis nebulosa; assembly: GCF_028018385.1. Classification (NCBI taxonomy): domain Eukaryota; kingdom Metazoa; phylum Chordata; class Mammalia; order Carnivora; family Felidae; genus Neofelis; species Neofelis nebulosa. Next base: position 10,830,500 of record NC_080798.1, read on the forward strand.
CCCCAGCCACCCGTCTCTCCGCCGGATCCCAGAGCCACTCCGGCAAAGGACCGCTTACCTTGTCAAAGACGCGGAAAGCCTCTCGGATCTCCTCCTCGCTGTCTGTGTCCTTCATCTTTCTGGCCATCATGGTCAGGAACTCCGGGAAGTCAATGGTCCCGTTCCCTGGAAGCGGGGGGGGGGGGGGGGGGGGGGAAGGGAGTCGAGAGTGCTCTTGGCCCGGACCCTGGGAGGCCACGCCAGAGCCCCGGCAGAGGTGGCAGCCGCTCCTCCGCCACCCCTAGCAAGGTGCCCCAGAGTGGGGCCGTCCGCCCGCGCCACGGGGCTCACCATCCGCGTCCACCTCGTTGATCATGTCCTGCAGCTCGGCTTCGGTGGGGTTCTGTCCCAGGGACCTCATCACCGTCCCCAACTCCTTAGTGGTGATAGTGCCGTCTCCGTCCTTGTCGAAGAGGGAGAAGGCCTCCTTGAACTCTGGGGGACGAGAGGGGACGAGAGGGGACGGAGCAGAGGTCAAGGAGCACGGGGAAAACTGTCCGTGGACGAAGGCCAAGGGAGCCCGTCCTACCTGAAGAAGTCCGAGCCAGACTTCTAGTCCGAGCCCCTTGCTTCGGGGCTCAGGGCAGACCCCTTCCTTCGGTCAACATTCATCGAGCACCTACTTTGTGACTGGTGAAGCTATACCCATTCCGCCAACCGGGCTCAGCGAGGACAGAGGGGGAAACACAGGTTGACGGCTGTTCTTCGAGAATTCTACAGTTCTTGTTGGTCCCTGGCTTCAGCCTCTCTCTCAGATGATGAAACGGACTACAGTCACAGAGTGGACAAGAGCCGAGAAAACTCTCTATCTGAAGTAGGCCGGCCAAGGCCCACTGGCTGGGAAGGGAAGGGGAGGCTGCAAAATGCCTTTGCCCGGCCCCGCGTGCCTCTCGACTGGTACCGCGGGCCCGGTTCCCCGGGCCGGCGCCACCGGCTCCCCGAGGAGGAGCGGCCACGTGTGACGCGGTGAGGGGGTGGCCGGCAGCAGGGCGCGGCCGACGGACGGACGGCGCGTGGGGTGGGCGGAGGATGGAAGGAGAGGGGCCGGCTGCCAAGCGGGATGGAGAGCTAGTGGCGCTGAGTGGGAAGGCCACAGCTGGGGATGCATCAGGAGCGGGGACAGAAGCACGCGACTGCCGCCCTCCCACCGGGCCCATTTCGGCACCTGGGGCTCCCTGGGGAACAGATGCCTGGCAGCCTATTCCCAGAGGGTGTGGGCCGGGGTGACGTGGGGGACAGTTTGCTAATGGGGACGGGGCGGAGAGCGTGCTGTCCGTGTCACACAAGGGCAGAGCTGGGGTGTGGGTGGCAGGTGCCACGAGAGCCACGCGCACAGCCGAGAGAGAAGCTGTGTCCCCCAACCTCCGGGCCACCGGGAGATGAGTCTCCCCAGGGACACCGGGGAGGCCGGTCCCAGCGCCAAGGCCTTGCCGTTGCTGTGGAGGGCAGGGGGCGGGTCATGGGGGCTCCCTGAGCTCACGATCACCCAACAGGGCGGTTCCCCAGCTCTCCTTGGCGGGTCTCCACAGCCACTGGGGGCCATTTCCAAACTGAAAGCGTGACCGACTGTGGGCTGGCGGGGGGAGGGAGGAGACGAAGGCAGGTCGACTCTGGCCTCCTCCCACTTCCGACGTGGGGCATTCAGTACTCATCACGCGGCCCACCGGACCTGACAGCACAGCTGGGGTCTGGGGAGCTGCAGGGGCCCGTTCCGTGAGCCCCTCCCCTGTGTCTACTTCGTGCTGGCCCGCGGTCGTGGACATGAACCGAGAGGTGCTTTCTGTCCTCGGCAGTGCAGTCTTGGGAGAGGGAGACTGAGCGACCCACTCAATCACACAAAAGTTCCTGCAGTGGTGACCTTTCTGGGCCTTAGGGGTCAGGCAGGTGGCCACAAAAATGAAGGAGATGGGATCCCAGGATTTCTGTGGGCTTCCTGGGAGATGTACGACCATTTGCTTACTCATCTATTTGGCCAACAAAACGTACGGAGCACTGACTATGTGCTGGGCACTGAAGATACAGAACGGACCCCCCCAACCAAAAAAAGCCCCCCATTCAAGTTGCTCACACCTAGTGACAAGAGACACAGCAGGTAGTAAAGATATAAAATAGTTTCAGATAGTGAGAAGAGCTACGAGGGGAGCGCCTGGAGTGACGTGCTGGGAAGCAAAGGAAGGTGATCTGAGACTGGGAGTTAGGGGAGGCCTCTCCAAGATGACATCTGAGCGGAGGCCCAAAGGATGAGGAGGGGCGAGGGGAAGCCGTTTCTGGCAGAGGAGAGTGGCTGCAAGCACGTGCAGAGGGGAGTGCGGAGCGCAGGCGAGCGCAGAGGTGGGAGTGACGAGCCATCTCCTGGGTGGCTCCTAAAGTGGGACGGGAGCTCTGCAGCCCCCGAGGGAGGCTCGCCTTCGGAGCCCAACTGGCAGGAGCTGGGACAGACGGAGGGGTTCGCCCTGCAGCCACGGGTCAACAAAGGCCCCCTGGATGACTCCAGCTCAGGAGAGGAACACAGACGTGGCATCTCAGGACCACGGGGGCCGGTGTAATCGGGGTGCGGTGTGCAAATATCCACAGTTCCCCACGCTCGAAGCACAAGGCACGGCATTAAGCGACGTAGGGAACACACGAGCACATCTGTCGGGTGCTACTCCTGGCCGGGCGCTCGAAGGCCCTCCCGGGGCAGGACGAGGGGGAGGAGGGGAGGGGAGCTCACCTGCGATCTGTTCCTCGGTCAGCTGGTCAGCCTGGAAAGGCAAGGAGGAGAAAGTCAGTCACTGGGCCAGCCCCCCTCTGGTGAGGCCAGTTCCCCACGCCAGCCCACGCCAGCCCACGCACCCAGGGACCTCGGCAAAGGAGGCACGTGCCTGACGGGGTCCGAAGGAGAGCCGGGGTCTGGGAGAAAGTCTGGTGATTCAGGAAGCTGCGGCCTGAAGTGGCCTGGAAACCCAGGCTGCCCGACAAGGGCCCTGAGTAGGCTGCCCAGACCCAAGGGCTTCTGGTCTCGACCTAGCGTGCCTTGGGGCCACAGCGGCTGGGGGGCCCCAGACCAGCCGCGCTGGCACAGCACGGCCGCCGGGAGCCCCAGAGGCTGAGTGAAGGGAGCAGTTGCCCTGGAAGCCCGACCGTGCAGCTCTAGAAGGCTCCACACTGAAACAGGCCAGCCCTTGGGTAGGACAGAGGGAAGATGTCTGGGCTCTTCGCTAGTTTCTGTGTCACCTATTTGGAGGTGCCAGGTCCGAGCACAGTGGACCCAACTGGCAAAAATTCTCCTAACTGGTGGTGCTGAACGGCTCTGAGTACTTGACAGAACCCCAGGTGGGCCAGAGGCGGCAGCTGTGCGTCCCTGGCCTGTCCTGTGCTCTGTTCCGTTTCTTCTGGAGGGGCAGGAGGGGCAAATGTTGGGGAGGGGACTGCGGCCGGCTGCGGCACAGCACCACAGGCAAAGGCTGGAGGACTGAAGTCAGCTTCCCAGGCTTCAGCTTCGCTGCAGTTTTTAACCCTTTCCAGTCCCGGCCACTCTGGGGACCGGCCAGTCGGTGGCAGGCAGCCCTTGCTGCATGCGGGGTTTGGGGATAGGGCAGAGGAGAGGCCGGGACCAGCCTCTGCACTGGTGTGCTGGGAATCAGCCAGGCCGGGGGACCTTCTGGATGAGGAGCTGGGGGCAGGGAGGCGGGGGAGCCAGAGTCCCAACATTTAGCTCCGGGCGGCCAATACCCGAATTCTCCCTGGTTTTGGTGAATGCTGCCGACAAGGTGCC